>NC_056751.1:256803602-256880768 GCF_019279795.1 Protopterus annectens | reverse complement strand
AACTCCGTCTGTCTCTGCCACATACCTATGCATCACGCCACGCGGCACCCAGCTTATACATGTTAATAGTTCCCCGTCTGTTTACACCCTACGGTGCGGCGTTTGGGAAATCGCGCTGTGTGTTGTGCGCATTCACATTTATTACTGTTGTGCTGTATACCCAGTGAAGTCATTGGGTGTGTCTGTGCGGCCCTATCCATGGATTATTTCCGTGGTTTTACGCTTGCAGCTGCAACGGTACTGCCTGTAGTGTTACATTACAGTTGCCTGCATTGCCTTCGCCTGGCATCTTACATTACTGCATCCTGCAGGCACATGGCATATGATGCATTTTATCTGCAGCCGCAGTTATGCTACCTCTGTACTTGGCTGTGCTATTTCGGTTCTTTGCTCTTTGCATTTCTACTACATCCCCTATTATCTTTGCTCTCATATGCCTCCCCTTTCCCGTTCTGCAGGAGTCTGCATGCAGACTTATCAGCTGCCGGCGTTTGCCCTTCCTGCATTGATTGGTGTTAATTGCTTGTTATGGATACATTTACACTGCTTCCGCATTTCCTCGTATTCTCCGCATTACCTTCCTATATCCCTGGTTGTTGCCGGTGAGGCCGTCACATGACTGGTTTCGGGAACGTAGTCATCCTCGTGCACATGCATTTGTACGCGCATTCTGTACTGTCAGCGCATCTATTTCCTAACACGCCAGTCCTGATGCTGTGATGTGCATTGTACAGCCCAGATTTGCTGTCCTCCAATATCCTTCCTCCTACAGTGGCACACCCCTGTGTGGTTGACATGTATCTCGTAGGCCACTCCTCGGTGTCGCACCGCTCGCCGTTTGCTCCATCCTTACGCTGGCGCGTTTTGCGATTCACTATTATCTGCCTCATTTGCATGGAATTGACTACTAATACCTGGTTACGGCGGACACCGCCTCCACTCCTTGACAACCATTGCGCTGGGGTTGCAGCTTTACATACATACTATGGTGTGTGGTGGCTGTGCAGCTGATTTGTGTTCTAATGCTCTTTTCGGACATTATCATATTATTTCATTGCTTTACAACTTCTGTGCACACATCCCGGGGGTCTGCTGTTCTTTCTACGACGTGCCATTTATGTCATTTTACATTTTGTGCATATTTTCTTTGGACATTCTCGGTGCCTTTCCACATTGGCATATTGCACCTATATGATACCTGACTTTGACAGCCTTCCGTTACTCCTCCGGTATGTTTGGGTAAATGTAAACCGTTTTTGGTTTACATTGCCGCGCCCTACGCTTCGCCTGCGCCACGTGGATCGCTATTTGCCCTCATTTGCATGGTGCAATACCGCACACAGTGTGTTTTGCATACCTCGCCGGGCGGGACGGTCGGCGCGCCCGGTAGTGCACGTGGAATTCATTCATACCTGAATCGCTAAGCAGCCATATTTGGCGTTATAACGCCGACGCTATGCTGGCGCCTGGCGCAAGGTTCATGAATCCCGGGGATAGATTATCAATAAGCACAGAAAAAGGAAAATAAATTATTTGTGTCTGTATTACCTGCCAAGTTGATCATGTTAATTAGATATGTAAGTGTGGTCCAGTCACAAAGATAATTTTCCTATTAGGGTTTCGAGTTAACTTGTTTTACAGGGTGGAAATAAAGTCTCATTCATTGTTTGCATTTTAATTGGTTATTGAATATTCCAAGTGGCTAGAGTATCATGAATCACCCCATACCTCATTATTATATGTTTTTTTTTATCTTACTTTATGACCTTGTTTTGTATAAGTATATATTTGCCATGGATAAAGTTGTTGTTTTCAAAAGATGATCTGATGAAGTCCAGTTTGTGGATGAAAGTGGTTATCATGATTGAATACTTTGGAGAATGTGGACATCTGTGCAGTTACCGAGGCATGGTTTAAAGCTGTAGAAAGTAACCGAGCAGTGCAAAGCTTTAGTGCCTTTCACACATTTAGACAAGCAACTGCACAGACAGGGACTAGAGGTGGATGTGTCTTGATCTACATCAGTAACAAGCATACTTCTAGATTAGTTAAACAGAATTATGCACTGGAGTTACTCCACATACAAATTACCCCAAAAAAAAATTCCATACCATATCCTAGCAAGCTAGGTCACCCTCTAAGTCCCATGAAACCTATAGCTCATGCTTAGAAGTATTGGAGACACTCACCATTCAACCAAATACCATACTCATGGGGGGGCTTTAATTACCCCTGTATAAACTGGGAATCCTACCCACCCCAACGTTGCAGGCACAGAGTTTCCTAGATTTTGTAAACACAAACATGTTCCAGTTAGTGCATATGCCTACTAGAGGTACAAACATATTTGACCTGGTACTCACAAATATGGAAGAACACTGTACCCCTCCAATGTCGGGTTCTCTCTTGTTAGGTCAGGACACAGAGCATTCTCCTTAGAAATAAAAATCAGTTCTGTAAACCCTACAAACCCTGAAAGAGATGAAAACTACTCTAAGGCAAACTACCTTTTATTAAGTGATAACCTGTCAAAGTTTGAAGCTCCTCCAAACCCAGATAATGCAGCAGTTTATGTGGAATTATTTATTCATGTAAGATATGCACAACCATGTAAATGCATAGATGCTGCTGTGCCTACCAGCAGTAACTCCAAGACTAACTCAAAAAGACAAACTACTCTGGTGGAATCCAAAATTAAATAGGTTGTACAACAAAAGAAAAAAAAGTCATATCTGTGAACCTAAAATTAGAAAGTGTATCAACAAAAAAGACATTAACTCTCTTATTAAACTGAATAGGCAATTAAGAGGACTAATTAAGTTCAACAAACCAAATTTAGAGGTAAGGATAGAATCCTAGGCCAAAGACAGCCATAAAGCCTACTTTAGCTATGTTAAAAACCTCAAAGGCAGTGCAAAGCATTGTGCCATATTGTTAGTAAATGGAGCCATATTTATGGATTAAGAAGACATGGCAAATCTTCTGGTTGAAAAATTTAGCTTCAGCTTTACCCTCCCCTCTCACCCCAGCCATCCTCCAGGAAATACCATCTAACATAATCCCTTCAGCGATCCATAGGGAGCATGTCTTAGATGTGCTTTCTAAGGCCAAGAATCAGCTTCAGTGGTCCCAGATAATATCCCAGGATACCTCTTGAATAACCTGAAATATGACCTATCAGGGCCACTGGTTTTACTATTCAATCATAGGTTCTGCACAGGCTTTATGCTACATGAATGGAAGACTCCGGCAGACATCCTTCTGCACAAGGGCAGACCAACAAGTCATCACAGGATGTACAGTCTCATTAGTCTGACTACTTTCATGTGCAAAGTCATAGAAAGCATTATCATGGAAAGGTTTAACAGTGACAAAGGAAACCTTCAGACACTGGACCCAACCCAGTTTGGTTTAATCAAAGGCAGATCATGCCTATTTAACCTGATGGATTTCTTTGACAAGGTCACCAAGGCAATGGATGAGGGCAAAATGGTGCATTCTGCCTACCTTGATCTAGCTAAGGCATTTGCTACAGTACTTCACTCAGGCACTGTAAACAGACTCATGGAATTAGGCATGAACCCTTATGTAACTCCCTGGATAGCTAGCTGGCTTATAGATAGGGCCCAGGTAGTTAGGATTGGAGAGACCACCTCCACAAAGAGGCCAGCTACGAGTGGAATTCCCCAGAGCCCTGTGCTGGGTCCTCTCCTCTTTGGCATCTATTTTTCAGAAGTCAAGATCAATATCAAGGGCCTCTGGCTTACCAAGTTTGCAGATTATTGCAAGCTAGGAGCAATCAATCATTGAAACCCCTGCAAGCTACAAACATCTTACAGGATGGTCTAACACAAACAAATGACTGGTGCCAAAAGCATAACTTAAAATCCAGTGCCAAGAAATCCATAATAGCACCTTTTGGGAAGTTGGCCACCCAGATAAACTACCTCTGTAATAAAATTCCCCTAAATGCAGACACAGTTAGTCAGGCATTTGGGGAGTCATGTAGGTAGAAACTTGGCTTTTGACCAACATGTGTCTAAGATTGTAAGAAAATCATTCTGTGTCACTCAGCTTATAAGTAGTGGCATGGCGTCTAGGCCTGGGGAAGTCATCATGTCACTGTACTCAGCTATCATCAGACTCATCATGAAGTATATTTGACCAGGGTCATGCAACTACTGGAATGCCCACAGAGGTTCCTCACAAAAACGATGCAGGGTGTAAACACAATGTCCTGTGCAGATCACCTTAAATCCCTATCTCTATACTGTAACTGTATTTTCTACAGGCTACCGAGAGGCAATTTATGCCTGACATACAATACATTCTTGGATCCTGCTCTGATGGATCTTTTGCACATCCACAAAATGAACAGCCCCAGAACTATTAGATCTAAAGATTTAAACTTAGCTTGCACCATAAATAGGACATGTTGGAGGGACAGGTATGTATCTTTGAGAATCCCCATTGTCTGGGATAGGCTTCCCATCCATAGGAAGAAGAGCCCTTCCTTAACCCTATTTAAGTGCAACCTGGGCCAGTAGATGAGAAATCAGAAATTCACCCTGGTCTGACACCTTTGTCTGTGATGGACAGAGACAGCAGTTAAACCATGCCCTAACTAACAAACACCTCTTAAAATAACCTCTAAGGTACAATAACTCGTGGAATGTATTTTGGTTACATGGCTTGGCTTATAAAGACCCCAGTGGTTGTTAGCCCAATATACAGCTATGAACGTATAAATAAAACAGTCTTTTTATTGGCAAAATCTTCTTGAGTTTTATTTTATGCTTTAAATCTATGTATGCACTTTTGAGGTTTTAGGCTGCTGTTAACTCTTACTGAATGCCCAACTTTAAGTGATTGCTGGGATTTTAGAACAAACAGAGAAGTACAGACTGTTGGCTACTCTCACTCTGGGGTCAGCTGTTCTCCTTGCATGTCTGATTTTGATTTTGTAATTCTTTGTCCTGTGACTTGAAGTTTGAATGTGCACAGGGGTCCTGGATTTACTAGAACCACTGGTGATATTGTTTCTTTAGGTTTTGCTATTTATTATAAAAGACAACAAGTCAGTAGAGAGAATGACACAGGTGCAACAGTATTTGTTCTAAATGAACACATGTTTACAGAAATCTGATGTAAAGCTTAAAATGTACACAGGTAAAAGGCTGACTTGGATAAAATCATAAGTTATACTGAGGAAAAAAGAATCTGTGCTTGCTTTCACATTTGGTAAAAAATAAAAGCTGAATGATTAGCTTTGTGCTAGAGGGAACTGAAACAAATTAAGTCTTTAAACCAGTGTGTATTACGTTTATTTAAATCAGTATAAGAGGTGCTTGATAAAAAAGAGAACATTGTGTGGCAGAAGACCCCATAGTGGTGAATCAGGGTATGGCACCTGTGTCTTTCAAAAGTAGACCAGTACCCTCTGCAATGAAGTATGTGGATAAAGTGATTGAAATAACATGTATTTTTAATTCAGTAAAGCATAGTGAATAGACATATCTAGTATACCTCTATTGTAATAAGGTATAGCACCATACATATTTGTGGTGATTATAAATGAGCAACGAATCAGGATAAAGGCACTGAGACCCATCCTTTACCTTGATGCTCATGCTGAGTGATAGAATTTCTTTTCCTAAATAGATATAGCCACTGCTGATAAACAAGAATTATTTGCTAATGACACAAAAAGTCTGTGACCATGCACATAAGTGTTTGTGGGTGTATATTACCAACTCGAATAAACTGAAATGTGAATACCGTTTCATCGACACATATGTATCGAATGCACAGGTAAGCGAATAGCCACATCACTGATTTTTTTCCTAGGGAAAAAAATCGGTTGGCCATTGTTGTGAATTTGCCCTTTTCCCCACTGTAGTGTGATCTTGGAGTTAGTATATTTAGTTAGGGGGGTGTGGGGGGCACAGTCCCCCACTTTATAATGCTTGTACTGGTGTGTCATGTGCAGTTGGTCGTTTGCTTACCTCAGTATTCGACACATATGCGTCGATGAAATGGTATTTGCATTTCAGTTCATTCGAGTTGGTAATATAGACCCAGTGTTTGTTACTATGTTACAGATTACCACTTGCTGCTACTTTTACCATATATTTTCAATGAATCACAGAAAACTTTATCAAGGATTAACTGTATAGCTGGGCAATTTACTGGTAACTGGAAAAGAAGAAAATGAGCATCTTAGCAACTTGCATAAAGTACAACAAATGCTATAATTTTATGTCTTGAATTAAAAAATCAGAATGTGTGTTTGTTAAATCACAGATTGAATATCTGGGGCATGTGCTAGACAGAAGGTGTATAATCTATTCTGCAGAGAAAATTAATGAATTTCATGAGTCCCCTCCACAATACATGCTTGCGTGCACACACAAACACACATATATATATATATATATATATATATATATAAATGTGGGAGAGTTGCAGGCCTTTTTTTGTTTAATTAATTATTATGGAATGAACTCAACAAACTAAAACATAGCATTGGTAACCTTGTATACAATGCTGAAAGATAATGTTTCTTGGACATAGTCCTTTGCATGAGATGTTAAGCCAAGACCTCATCTGTCTGAGTTGGTAGTAGCTCAGGTGGATGCAAAGGATCCCACATTTGTCAAAAAGAGTTGGGGATGTTCCCCAATACCCTGGGCAAATTTCCCATAGTTGGTGTAAATACCACCTCAGATCACTCATGCAAGAAGATCATTGGCTAGGACTAACCGATAAGTATGTTGTTGTTTTTCTTTTTGCTTTTCCTGGGTAGGGGTCGCCACAGCGGAACTCCGGTCCACTAATGATTGGCAGTCAGTTTTTATGGTGCCAAAGAGCCAGCCTGACGCTCAACCTTCAACAAAGGCATGCCCATTCATGCATGTCTTTCGAATGCCACTCAACCGTGGGGAGGACATGCAGACTCCAAACAGAAGGCGCTCCAGCCAAGAATCAAATGGGAGAACCTCTTGCTGTGAGGCGACAATGCTACCTCTGCGCCACCGCGGCTTCCGATCTACAAAGTATAATCAGATGTTAGCATTTTTTACATTTTTTTCTGAAAGCATTTTGTATAGATGCTCCTATTTTTTTTAATTAATTATACGATCTACAAAGTATAATTAATTAAAAAAATAGGAGCATCTACACAAAATGCTTTCAGAAAAAAATGTAAAAAATGCTAACATCTAATAAGCCATTGGCACACTGTGATCTAAAATTACTAGTATCACAAGCCTGTGATGCCTTAGCTTATGGCACAGATGCAGTGATTCAACATGAGAGAAACAATTTGCATATCCATCCAGTACCTATTCATCTGTGGACAAAAAATATTACCAGACTGAGAAGGAAGCTGTCAGTTTGACTGCTGGAGTAAAGGAATTCCATCAGTACTCAAGAAGTATTCAAATCAAGTTAGTTACTGTCCATAAACCATTATTAACATTGCTTGGTGGGTGTAAAAGTTTGCAAACAATTGCAGTAGCAAGAATTCAGAGAAGGGGTATAATATTGTTCGTCCATGGTTATCTAATAGAATGTAAAATTTCCCCAAGTTATGGTAATGCTTGAAGAGTTCATTCATCTGAAATATTGTGTAGTGTTATAGAAGAAATGATACAGTATGTAAACTTTGATTGAAGAATGCATCCTGGATATTCCTTTTTCTTTTATAGTTGACTTGATAGCAGTTGTAACAACAAGTGACAAGAAACTGTTGTGATTATTGTGTTTTGTGATGGTAGCCAAGACGGCAAAAGTAATTGAGAGTTTGATAATGTTCCTTGGAGAATATTCAAACTTTTAATGCAAAGAATGTTGTACTGTACAAGGAATCAATAAAAACTAAAAGAAAAATCTAGCCAAGCTAGAGTTTCCACTGTGCAATTCCTTAAACCACTTGTATTAGAGGCACATGGGATATATGTAAATGACCAATTAAGGACATCAGATGTTTCAGTTATATGGCAGTTCTGAATGCCCATGACTTTTTTCTTTTTAAGTCTGTTATGGACAAATTCAGGCCAATAAAGTTCATACATTTTCACCAAATCTAAGTGCTGAATTTTCCTCCATATATTTAGTGTATGATGAAAAACGTCATTTTGTAACTTCAGATGGAATATTGCAGCAAATGCTTTTAAATGCTATCAGGTTGAAATCGGACAACACAAATGGATTAGCACTGAAGTTGCAGTAATCTATGCATTCATACAAGCACTGCCAAAAGATGTTATGTGGTTTGACTTCACAAACAGCCAGATATCTCATCCACAAATTTTAGCAACAGATTGAAGAGAATAAAGCTGCTCTCACACATAGCTAGCACAATGGAAAATAACGCTATGTATCCAGAGACTCCTTGAACAAAGATCAACCAAATGTTGTTCCATGAACAGTAACACCAGCCGAATAATCTGTCATCATTTTAAACATACAAACTCACCAGTTTTCAACTTTTCCTGATGTAGATCCAAACAAATTAATAGTCATATTTGGAAATTAACCTGCCTTTTGAACATTGTTCCAAATGTAATTAACTGTCTTCATCAATATCTTGCACAAATTAATCCCCAAAATGCCTACTGATGATGTAGAGAGAAACACCTCCTCCACAACTGCATAGGTTCATAGGTCATAGATCAGTACTAGGCTAACTCCCCCAGGGACTATTTTAAGCCCAGCCAATTACCTAATGTGATAATCAAACCCTGCACCCTGTGTTTATAAGGTAAACACCTTAACCATTCTGCCAAACTCACACCTGATGCAGATGAAAGATTGTGACAAAGTTGTGAATGATGCCTTAAACTACCTCTATCTAAGTACCTGTCCACAAATCAGGATCATTGTAATGAGGTGTAGCTTTCCCTACCTCAACTCCAGAAGATGAATGTATATGAAGAAAAGCCTTCTTTACACTTGCTGGTAAATTTCTCCCTACAAGCACAATAATGTTTGTTATTCAATTATTTTTATAAACAATATACATCAATATTGACTACAAGTAAATTTGAATTTCTATGGCTCAGATGCATGAACACATCTAGCCATAATAACAAAGCAACAACAGCAAGTACAAATAAAAGATGCCAAGACACATCACATGATTCAATTCAGCAATAAAAAACTACAACATGAAATGTCGAATTACAATAATATATGAAGTATTACATAAGGTTTAGAGGGATAAAATGACAGTAACCCAAGCTAAATTGGTGAAACAGGTGCTGTAAATGCAGATGAGGTAGTGTGAGGGTGAGTGACTTGCTCATCCTGGTGGTAGAAAGGAGGCGAGGTAGTCTGACCCACTACAATACCTGTGTAGCATTTTGGATGTCTTTGAGGTTTAGGCAAGTTAATGTTTAGAAACTCAGCGTATGATGGATTATGAGTATTTTGATAGCCTTGGTCAGATGTGGTGTGTGGTGTTTATCTATAAAGATTTTCATGTCTGAGTTGACCGTGTGCAAGATTTTTGCAATCAACAACATTATATATGCAAATCATTCGCACATTCTGAAATGATTTTGTAGTAGATAATTGTCATACAGCATGAGACAATTTTTTCATTGTCTCCAGATACCCATGTCAATCAGGTTGGCTGCAGAAGTTGTGGATAAATGCTAGTTCATGTTTTTTACAGGAATGATGCCGTTTAGTTTGTTTAGCATAAGTTTTGGGAAGATTTACTACTGTGGAGTAGGGAAAGGCCTAGTTATTTGGTCAGGGGTCTGCTGCAGCTGAAGGTGCATTTACTTGTATTGGCCCAGGTTATTTGAGCCTCAGACTTGGATTTCTATGGTTTTATAGATTTTGTAGGTCTCTTATAGGGAAAAAAGTTCTTACACCGACAACCCACTGAAGAGCAAGTCCAAAGGCAGCATTCCACTCAGAGCAGCTCATAACAGATTTTTTTCCATCCCTTTTTGATGAAAAGTTTGTTTCTCATATTTTTGGGCTTTCCATGCATCTCAGAGTCTTGATTAAAAGACCCTGAGTGGGCGCAGGTCTGTACTGGTTATAACAGATTAACTAGATGGGGGATCCAATCAAATAAAGCCAATAGTGGAGCTCTTTCACTTCAGAACCTGTAGCAAGTCACAGTTCCTTAAGTCCTATGACTCTGAGCTACAGGTCAGTGACCCCAAGTAGATGAGAATTTCAGAAACTTTAGCGTTGATAGCAGGGAAAATTGTAATTAATGTACAAACGGTAGATATTAATACAGAGAGCAGTGCCTAATGTATCAGTGGGGGCTGGGAATGCTTATAACAATGTATCAGATACAAGAACAGGGAAAAATCAATAACAGTAACAACAGTAATGTATCAAACAGAAAGGCTTTGGAAAGTAACTTTAAGCAGATAAATGATAAGCAGAGTATAAGACTCCAGCAGCAAAACTGGAAAGTAAACAGCTTTTTAAAAGCACAGATGCCCAAATCCTGCAGCAAAAATTACAATATTGCCGCTGTTGCAATCCAAACTATAGTCTTAAGGCACATGGCAAGGCAGAGATTTAGCAGTAAGACTGCTTATGAAACAATGCAGTAAGAAGTGACTAAATGAGGCTCTGATCCTACAATACTTCACAATTCTCCCACAGTTTCCCCCATACTTTCAAATGAAGGTACGAGACTTAAGGTCCCCGAACAAGTTAAAATACAAAGAAATGACATCTTCATTTTTAGCTAACAAATGGACAATTGCAGGAAAGTACAACAAAAAAAAAAAAAAGAACAGACTACTGTAATTACACTGAAATATTTGACCAGAATTGAAATAAAAGCTTTTTCTTCCCTTTTGATGAAAAGCTGGTTTCTCACACCTCAGGGCTTTCCATACTACTCCGAGTCTTGAATAAAAGACCATAGATCTGAGTGAGGCATAGATATGTCATGCATCCATGAGGATCACATGTGTATATGGCTTTTTGGGAATTTCACAATTCCAAATGATACAGCTTTTTTGATATTATAATGCCTCACTTTAAGTCCACCTTGGGCAGTTGTACTTTGATTCATTACATATATCTGCGGATACCGCACTGAACAGTGCAATCTGTTGTTTAGTGTATTGGACAGTAGCAGTACAGCTGACTGCATTTTGAGTTTGCTTAATCAAGTTATTCATGTTTCAAGAGACTACCGAGCAGAGCCTTACTGCAAACATATTTGTGTGATGGGATACACAGCAGTATCAAGCAAACAGATAGTATTGGCAAAGATATCAAAACATAGGAGTTAGATGCCAGGGTAAAAATAAAACCAAACAATTCACCTCACTGATTCAAGCCTCTTTTTTTCTGAAATCATTATCAGCAGATGTGGGCATTCTCAGATGTTTATAATGTAGAACTTGTGCCTCAAAATAGTAACAGTTTGCAGTTCTCTGCTTCTTATGCTAGCCTTTATCCGTTTGCTCTTATGTTATCTAGATCACTTTTGAGAGTACTATGTATATTAATTATTGTACATTTCGAAGCTTACATTACTGATTCTATGACATAGCCTCACATTACCCCACTTTGTTCCCTTGTTGTCCCTTAAGTTCTTACACCTGTCAGTGAAGTTTAAAACTCTACCTGTGTTTCATTTGATTAACATTGCTCTAATGATGCAATATGTATGGATTCCATGTAATGAAGTTTATTATAGCATTACTTGTACTTTCCCCACCTCTGCCAGGCACCAGACACGAGCTCTTCTTTTTACACATGTTACTGTTATAGCTTGATAAGATGTTTCTTAACATCTCAATACATGTTATCCAGAATAACTTCTGCATCAGTCTCTGGTTATAGAAGTGCATGTCTGTAAGCCCAAACTTGTCATCTTGGAGTTTCTTCTCCTTTGGGTGTTTTCATTGCCCTTGTTTAGCAGTCTGAAGTATACCATGTCCCCTTCTCAAACAATATAGGAGACACTAGTGTTTTGAAACAACTCCTCTGTATGATTAGACACTCATTACATATCTCACATGTGCATATATTGTGATACCTTTTCACTTTTCGCTGCTGCCATGTTTGACTGTGTGCGTCGACTTTGAAATTTTGTTGTCACCATCATTGCCACATTCATCCTTTCCGCCTTGCTCTCACTTCTACATACAGTCTTCATAGTACTAATTTATACCTTTTGGGGGATTGTTGACTTCAGTAGGAATGTCTTTGTGTTTATTGATGTTAAAGTTATGGTATCTGATTTGAAAGTTTTCTTTTTTTTAGATTTCCCTGTATTACCTGCATGAAGAGTTTGGAGATGACTGCAGATAGGTACATCAGTGTAATAAATATACTATATACACAAAGATTTTATATTTTGCACTCAGTTGCTGATGCCATATTTTCCATATAACAAGTCTTCTGTCTCTTTATGGTAAAATTCAAAACACTTCCAATGTTCACAGTATATCAGAATCCAGTAACAATTAATAATGACAAGCTGGCTCTTATTTCAAAAGTTTTATGTATTTACATTAAGTTTAAGAATAGTATAAGTTTCTGAACTGAGAATGAAATGGGTCCAATGGGTTCTGTGCTCTTTCCCAGTCAACAAATTCAAAATAAAAATAAAAAAATTAAAAAAAAAACAGAAAAAAAGAAAATACATATAAAACTCTGTTATAATATCATCTGATATTTAGTACAATGTAAAAATTATTAGCATCATTTAAGTATTTACCCTGTGGGGTCAGCAACCAATAACTCAGGTTTTGATTTATATTGCAAGGTTTTACTTGTTGTTTACCTCTGACATCTGGCTTTTTTTTTTGTTTTTTTTTTTAACAGTGATGCTGAGTAATGCATTGTTTGCTAGTAACACAAATTTTCACTAATATTACTGACTAAAAGAATACAGTCTATTTTCTGTATTTCTGCATATAAGCTAAAACTGTTTTAGTGCCAAGTTATGTAAAAAAAATGGCACATGTGGAAACCAGACACGATGGGCTACTGGGAAATTAATCAGGAGAGGGCCATGAGTTCGTTTATGTCAGTATCCCACTTAGATATGATTAATGAGCTCTGTGTTAATGTCTTTGATTTGCTCAGTATGCCAGAAATAATTTAACTATAAAATAAATGAAAAATGCAGATATGTTTCTGAGTTTTTCATATGGCAAGTATCCCAGCTGAAAGAGCGTTAAAAATTTTCTAGACCCTACTCAGCTAGTTGAACTCTAGCTTTGAAAACTGTCACATATACCTTTCATTGCTCATATTTTTTGTTTCAAAAAAATAATAATATGCATTTCACTATTTTATAAGCATTTAACTTAAACTGTTATTTGACTGGGTCACTCTGATGCAGACATGGTTGCTTTAGGGCTATTACTCATTTGCTGGTGAAATTAAAACTCATTACAGCTGTCTCTCTTGTTCAAAGGGCTAAAGCCTTGATTATACTTTGGCAGACCCTGGCTTAATTAGCACTATTAGAGCTAAAGGAGGTGGTTGGGAGCCTGCATTGGTTTGCCTGTACCAGGGAGGGAAAGCTGGTTGTGTCTCACAGCAGGACTGCCATTTGTGGGAAAGCCCAGAAATAAATCCCATATGCTTAGGGTTGGCATAATGGTTAATGTCATAACCTCATAGACACAAGGTGCAGGGTTTGTTTCTGTCCCCTGGTTATTGGCTAGGCTTGTAATTGTCTATAGATTGATTGATAGCCTGTATTTACCTCTGAACCAATGAGAAAAAATGTATCTGAATGTTATAGCTGTGTTGAAATGTACATTATCAATTAGCCTTAGTCTAATTGGCAATTCATATGTGTGTTAGCCGCAAGAAGAAAAGTATCCCTGCAGAGTAACAGCAGGGATACCCTGGCTCTTGACTGCCCCTTCTGGTATCTTATAGTGCCAAGAGATAGACAGGAATGAATGGGTCTATCAGGAGTTATGGGGTTTGATGGTCATGGGTAATATGGAACAAAAACAGAATGCAAAAGCATTATAACATATTACAAAACCACAGTTGGAGGTCAAAATATCACTACCTACTGTACAACTCAAGTCATGCAGAAGAAGCTTCTGGATCCCAGCTGATTACTAATTAGTGGAAAACATCTGTCTGTAACCTTCTTCCTACACTGATACTGGCACTGTAGCTGATATTTCTGCTTTGCCGGTTTATTTTTATTTCAGTTTATTAATCAGGCTATTTCAAGTAAGCTAATCTTTGATATACATAGGAAAAGTGACAGTGCGAATCTGGGGAGGCATTTTTCCTTTTTTTATTCAGAATAGCCTAAGGAACATATAATTTTGTGATGGATGGAGCTTGCTATAACCATGAAGCAGATGCCAGAGCCATGGCCTCTAGCTAAACGCCAAAAAGTGTATAGTCATCCCTTTTGGCAAAAACAAAGTGCCCACAAATTACCACATAGGTGGTAATCCATTAAGTACAGAAGAAGTAATTAGGGACCTGGGGACCCAAGTTGATAGCAATCTCTCATTTGACAACCACATGGCCAAAGTGGTTAGAAAAACATTTTATATAGCCCACCTAGTCATGAAGGGATTCACATCTAGATCAGGGGAGGTCATTGTGCCTCTTTACTCATCCCTCATCAGGCCCATAATTGAGGACAATGCCCCTTTTGGGATGTACCTTACCAGCCACCTGCAGCAACTGGAAAGACCCCAAAAGTACCTCACCAAGAGGATCAAAGGGCTCAAACAGATGCCATATGCTGCCCGGTTAAAGAAACTCCAGCTCTACTCAGTGGCATACCGCCTGCTCAGAGGCGATCTGTGCCTGACGTATAAAGCCATGTCCAACCCGGAATTAATGGACATGCTGCACCTCAGAAAATCCAAATCCCATCGAGCTACGTGCTCAAGAGACTTGAACCTCAGCACTGAAATAAATAGGACATGCTGGAGTGACAGATTCATAACCCAGAGGCTTCCTTCATTCTGGAATAAAATCCCAGTCCAGGTTAGGCAGAGTCTCTCATTGACTCTCTTCAAGAGGAATCTTGATGAGTGGATGGGAGATCATAGGTTTACCCCGGGTATCACTTCTGTGTCACTGTTAGACAGAGGCACAGTATACTAACCTCGAAAAAGGTTATAGCAAAATTAATTTAAAATGGGTGGTGAAAGCCAAACACACTCTGGCTAGGCTTATAAATGCCCTAGGGCAGATAGCCTAGTATGAACCTATGAACCTAATACACAGTCTCCATTTAGAAAGAATGCAAAGGTCAGAAATGAACCACACATTTTGGAAATGAGATACAGTATCAGTCCCCTTTATGCCCTTGCATTCCTATTCTGCATGTGGCATCACTGCATGACTGTAGTGCTGAATAGCAAATCCTTTGAAAAAGGTCTGTCTAGACTGTTACTAGACTTTTGTTTTAAAAATTCTTTGCTATTCCTCTCGTTTCTTTGTTTCTCGGAGTAGTGACTTAATTTTTTGTTATATTTGAGCACATTAGTATGTGGCAAGGCATTATATTCCACCTGGAATCTTATCATGATGGCATATTAGCCACCTGCACTCACTGCTAGCTAAACACCTTTCTGTGCACTTCTGTCATGACAGGATGCAGGCTTTGATAGCAAAAGCTAGTTCTGATCCATTACTTTGAAAGCTACATGCTTACTTAACTCTGTTAGGTCCTTTGCTAAAGTAATATGATTTGGCTGCCTCAGACTTGCAGCTCTGAATGTCAATTTTTTTTAACATTATGATTTTTATTTGTTGTATACGTAATACAGCTTTTCAACAATACCAGTTGACATAGCATTTTATATAAAGTGATCATTCTACATTAATCTATGATATTATGTAACATACTTACCTTAGTATATATAGTGAAAATATCTATCCCTTATTTCATTAGACAGAAGTTTTTTTGCATTTCAACTCATTCACACCTAATCCCCCCACATAAATTGTGCTGTTGTTCCTTCACTGTTTTACATTATTCTGTGGAACTGCTTAAATTCCCCACTCCCCTTTTACTGCCTCCTTCTGCCCAACTTGAAATTAACACTTATAGCCCTTTTTCTAATGTTTGTATCTTTTAATATTTTAACTTAAGCTCTTGTAGAAAGATTAACCCTAGCTCCTCCCTCTTCATCTTCATTAACACTCTCCTTTTTTATAGGATTGTTACTCTATGCATTATTTCATCTCCATACTCACATTTTCCCTTTTTTTACCCTCTCCACTCTTCCCACTCTCCCCTAAAGTGCACTCACCTACTGCTTTAGCAGAGCTGGACCCCAAGTGTCTTTGGGCCAGTAAGATGCTGACTAAGACTCCCACAGCAGGTTAATGCACTGACCATTAGTGACACCAAGATAAGTGGCAAATAAGCTCAGAGCTTCACCCAACTGGTGATTTAGAAACTTGCTTCTTAAGAATTACCAAAAACATGTTCACACCTTTATGCCAATATTCCCATACCAGTAGACATATGTCTTATTGTGTCCCAATACCATGGTTGATCTGCATGAGATAACATATCACAACACTCACACTCACTCACAGTACAAGTCCATCAGTTTACTACAGAAATAGTGATTAAGCAAGTATTATGTTAGTTTAAAAAATATTGTGCATAAGGGTACAGTTATCATAATAATTCACCATCACATAATATGAACATTTTCAAATACTGACAGAATCTGTCTATACTTATTATAAATACCAAAAGTATTTTGTTTACAGCAGGCAATATTTATATAGTAGCCTCTCTTACACATTTTTAAGTAAACTGGCTCTAAAATGCCAAGGCCCTTGCTGGGTTAGCATCATGGCTCCAGAGTCCCACATCTCAACTTCTGAGAGACTTGCTTGGCTACAATCACTTGCATTAGAAGCTGAAGTTAAGTGAAACTTGCAGTAGTGTATTTTAGTCTTCTGTTAAGTACAAACTTGCAGTTTTAAAAGTACTGTATTTCATTTTTTCTGTTTCCTAATTGTGTGTTTTATTGAATAGTGTGCTGTGTGTCTCTCTGCAGTTAGTTCCCCACCCACCCTGCCTGTTCTTGTGTTGGTGTTAGTGTTAGTGTTAATGTTGGTGGCTCTGGAAATGCCCGCCCCTCCTGTAAGTCTGTATTTGAACACTCCTCCTGGGTCCATCTCATTTGCTCACTTAACCAAGTACAGTGAGATCATATTCTGAGTCTAGTGTTCACTCTACTTAATACAGAGAGAAGATTTGAGAAGGCCAACCCACTTAGGTTCTTCCTTCCTCTCTCCTTGCACTAAAAAAAAAAAATTGCACTTTATTCATCTGCTTTTACTGTATTTGTGCTTCCTCCTACTTTATTTTGCTTTTCTTAAAAGTACTCAGTTTTATTTATTCTGCTGCATTTATTACTGCTTGGTAGTAGCCTGATTGAATTGTGACTGATTCTAAGTCTTTTGATTTAAACACTTGGGCTTCATACAGGTTGTTTTACATTAAGAAGGTTTGTGGTCTGCACTGTTGTGGCAGGACAGGTACCTTACATCCTTCTAATCTGGGAATTGCTGATTTGAAGGCCCAGTGTCTACTATTCTAAAAGTTTATTAGTTCTGGCTTAAGCACTTGGGCTTCAGGCCAGTTATTCTACATTAAGAAGGATTGTGGCCTGCACTCTTGTGGGAGGAAAGGCTGGATTCTGCCCTTCTGAGCTGGGAATTTTTGGACACAGGCTTATTGTGCCTGCTTATTTGAACTGTTTCTTTTTGAAATTGGTGCGCCTTGTTGCTGTAGCATAGACCAAATTCAGGCCTGCTAAATCTAGCTTTGTTTGTATAACTTGATCACTGATCCAGGCCACCTTTGTTTGGAGAAGGCTCCCCTGCACCCTAGTAGCAGGAGTGTGCAGTTAGAACGTGCCTGATTGAAGACTGCTGGAACAAAGCTCAGTTTTGAGCTTTTTTCCTGGTTAATTGGGTAACTTGTTTAAATCAGTTTGTTCATTTTCTATTGTTTTATATATATAAAAAAAATAAAAAATTGCACTTTATTCATCTGCTTTTACTGTATTTGTGTTTCTTCCTACTTTATTGCTAGGTGCATTGACTACAACTCTGATCTGCGATATGTAACAATAAGTATCCTTTTCTGTGCATTTAAAGTGTTTTTTGATTGCATCTGCTTTATTTTCTGAAAAAAAAAAAAACAAATACATTTGTTTCCCGCCTTTCTAAGCTAGTATAGTCCAGTTTTCAGGTTAATGCTGAATTCAGGGCTGTGTTACAAATCTCTGTGTTTGCCCATACCTTACTTTGATAGAAGGAAGTTTCTCTGTTCACCTGTGAGAGAGGGGAGCTTTGAGCAGCCTATCTGTCCCTGGAAGAGTGGTTTCAGCCCAGAAATTAGTAGTTTATTGGCCATTTTGGGCTAATTTCTATCTCTTTCATTTCCCCACTATAAATAACGCATTTGCCCGGTTTTGCGTGCTGGGCAACGCCGCTTAGCTAGGGTGTAACTATTCCTGGCTCCACAAAGTCTCCTCTTCAATTTTTCCCTTGGAACTAGACAAACTTTCAACTTAAGCACTCAAGCCATTCATTTCTCAGCCCGGCACTTGCTTAAAACTCATAGCAAGCACTTATAAACCCTAGCACTAGACCCTTCTGTACTGTACAGAAGGACAAGGCTCTCTCTTCGACCTTACCAGCCATCCAGTAAAACAGTTCACTGTATGTATCCAGGCATGTCCAAAGGGCAGTTTCAGATGTACTCTCCAGTCCAACTGGTGAATCTGGGCATTTTGAGGCAATGTTACAACTGCCTCATGTACAGAGACAACCCTCTCCTCCTACCTCCAGATGCAATTATGCAGCCAAACTGGAAGCTAAGCTCTCTCAACCCAAGACTGGATCAGACAGTCAAGAGGAGAAGGGAAATACTTGCATCACACCACCAGTCTCATATATACCCATTAAACCAGCACCGGCAAAAAAACCCACATAAATACATGAAAACATACTCGGAGGCTCTAAATAAAAATCTGTAAAAGCAACAGAGACTTACAAAGCAAACATCCAATCAACCTCCACCACCCAACACAAATCATGAAACACATACTTCACAAAACCAGTGTGCCAATGCAATCATAGCCCTTAAGGCAAAATAACATACCAGTAATAGGTGACTCTATAGTCAGGCACACTGACGTCCCACTCACTAGGCTGAATAAGGAGAAGGTTACTGTTAGCTGCCTGTTGGGTGCCAGGATCTGCCACATAACACAAGCATTCAGGACACTCCAGAACAAGTACAAATATGACTCTGTCATTGTCCATGTTGGTGTGACTGACCTGAACCGTACCTCCCTGGACTACATGAAAAGAGACATGGAAGAGCTCTCTGATCACGTAGCCCAGGCCGGTATGACCCTGACTAGCATCCTGCCCTCACCAAGAATGATACCACAGTATTAAGAAAAAATTCTCGATTTCAACAATTTGCTAAGTTTCTGGTGTCATTCAAAGGGGATCCAGTGTCTGTCCACCTGGGATGACATGCTCGACAAGCCACGCTGCTTCACTAGAGATGGCTTGCACCTGTCACCCTTAGGCTTTTGAGTACTGGCCAAGGGTCTTTCCACCCCCATAGTGCCTTTTTTAGGCAAGACTCAAAAGACAAACCCGCCACCATAAATAGCACAAGTAACAAAAAACTGAGGGTAATGCTACTCAATGCCAGAAGTCTAAACCTCAAAATGCATGCACTCGAAGCACTCCTCAGTATGGAGAAAATCAGGATATATGTGCAGTAACAGAAACCTGGTTTAAGGCTGCAGAGAGCACCCCAGCACTACCAGGCTACACCTCATACCATACATTTCAGCCACAGAACCTGAACCGAAATACAAAAGGCAGGGGCGTATCCATATTCATCAAGGATACCCACACCTCCATGTTAGTGGCACAGCATGATGCTTCAGAGATCATGCACGTGCAACTAACAACGGGCAAAACTGCAATAAAAATTGTAGCTTGCTACAGATCACCCACCATGTCCCAGGACCCCCTTTCTGCATTTCTGGAAACACTGGGAAACATAAAGGTCCTACCAAACACCCTAATATTGGGTGATTTCAATTACCCAAATATTAACTGGGAGAACTACTCAAGTACTTACTCCTTTGTCCAACATTTCCTAGAATTTATAAACTCAAACACCCTGGTTCAACTGGTCAACACTCCCACCAGAGGTGACAACATATTGGACCTGGTCATCACCAACATAGGCGACCGGTGTTCCACACCAGGGGTCAACCCCTCGCTGGTTAGATCTGACCATAAACAAATCACTTTGAATATCCACATTCCGCCCCCACCCCCGGACAAGTAAACCACCATGAAAAACTTTTCAAAAGCAAACTTCACGTTACTTAAGACCGAGGTGGAAAGTTTCAAAGCCTACATGCTAAAGGATAACGCTGTCCAAGCTGCAAAATCCTTTATTAATGCATTGTATGGGCCCCTACAAGAATGCATGGATCATGCTATCCCAAGCAAAACCAAGACTCACTCCTCCAAGAAAAGGAAACCAGTCTGGTGGACTCCTGCCATAAATAAGATATACAATAAAAGGAGGAAACTAGTACAGAAAAGAGTAAAATCCCAAGAAGGGATGACATCCCTGATCAGTATCAGCAAGAAACTACGATCCCTCATAAAATCATCCAAGTTGAGCTTCTAAAGAAAAATTTTCAAGGACTCTAAAGATAACCACAAGGCATTTTTTAGCTATGTCAAGAATCTAAGTGGCAATGCTCAGATCTGCTCGGAGTTTGTGCAGAATGGCACAAAATACACTGAACCGACCGATATCGCCAACATTCTGGCAGACAGGTTCAGCACAAACTTCACCCCCCTCTCACCCCCAAAAGGGCCCATAACCATACCAGAAGAATGTAGAGTCCTTGAAATCACAGACAGGTTAAAACAGCCCTCTCCAAAGGCAAAAACACAGAATCAATGGGACGGTGTCCCAGGCTGTGTCCTACACAATCTCAAAGATGAACTAACCCCTCACCTAAACACACTGTTCAAACTCAGCCTCTCTCAGGCTGCGTACCCATAGAGTGTTGCACAGCAACAGTTTTTCCGCTCCACAAAGGTGGAGCCACAGCAGAACCCAGGAACTATTGCCCTATAAACTTGACTAGCTTAGTCTGCAAGGCTATGGAGTGCATCATCATGGAACTCATTAACAAAGACATTGGGAACTTCCAAACACTGGACCCTACCCAGTTTGGCTTTGTTAAGGGCAGATCATGCCTCCTAAACCTGGTGGACTTCTTTGAGACAGTTACCAAGGCTATAGACAAGGAAAAGGTGATTCACACAGCCTACCTAGACCTCACAAAGGCCTTCAACACCATTCCCCATTCTGGGATTATAGACAAGCTCACCAGCCTGAACATAAACCCCTACATCACAAGATGGGTTGCCAACTGGCTCATGGACAGAACCCACATGGTGAGAGTTGTGGGAGCTAGATCCGACTCTAAACCAGTTACAAGTGGCATTCCCCAGGGCTCAGTCCTAGGACCCCTCCTGTTCGGCATATACTTCTCAGAGGTACAGGCAAGCACAGCAGGACTATGGCTGACCAAGTTCACAGACGACTGCAAACTAGGGGCTATAATTGACTCTCCGGCTGACACAGACATCCTCTAAAAGAGACTCACTGAGATGGATACTTGGTGTCAAAATCATGGCCTCAAGCTAAATGCCAAAAAGTGCATAGTCATCCCCTTTGGAAAAAACAAAGTACCCACACACTACCACATGGGTGGTTGTCTCCTAAATACGGAAGATGTAATAAAGGATCTGGGGACCCAAATTGATAGTAATCTCATCTTTGATAATCACATTGCCAAAGTGGTTAGAAAATCCTTGGCCCATCTAATCACAAAAAGAGTTCGCATCCAGATCAAAAGAGGTCATTGTGCCCCTCTACTCATCACTCATCAGACCCATCATAGAGTACAATGCCCCATTTGGGATGTACCTTACAAGACACCTGCAACAGCTGGAAATACCACAGAAGTACCTCACCAAGAGGATCATTGGCCTCAAACTGATGCCCTATGCAGCTCGACTGAAGAAAGTCCAGCTGTACTCGGTTGCATACCACCTACTCAGAGGTGATCTCTGCCTGACATACAAGGCCATGTCCAACCCAGAATTGCTGGACATGCTCCACCTAAAGAAAACCTTATCCCCTCGAGCCACACACTCTAGAGATCTAAACCTCACCACAACAATAAATAGGACATGCTGGAGAAATAGATTCCTGTCCCAGAGACTTCCCATGCTTTGGAACAAGATTCCAAGCTACATTAGGCAGAGCTCCTCGCTAACACTCTTCAAAAGAAACCTTGACGAGTGGATGGGAAACAGAAAGTTTACACTAGGGATCACTTCAGTGGCTGTGCTGGACAGAGGCACAGTGAACTAATCTAAGGGGGTGGCGAAAGCCAACACATTCTGGCTAGGCTTATAAATGCCTTTGGGCAGATAGGTTCATAGGTAGGTACTAGGCTATCTACACTGCAACACTTATTACTCCCATGCATAGTGCTGCTACACATTATTTGGCTCATCTTGGTAGACTATATTGTGATTGTTGATATTGTAAAACAAACGTGTAGCTACCCACAGCATATAATATGTCTGTTAGGTACCTGACAAGATGTAACCGATATCATGCCATTTACTTGCAGATGATCTAGTAATCATCATTTCAGTATTGTTCAAGGACTTTCAATTCCATGCATTTCACCAATGAAGACTGGGCATCCCTTTTGTGTCCTCCTGCATGTGATCACTCATTGTGTTGGACAGTAGACAGATATAAACAAAAAACACAGAAAAGGGGAATTAAGTGCAGCATTACTATACACCTTATTGAACCACCACTTACTCCATTAAAAATGCTCTCTTAGCCACTTACATGCCATACTTTTCTGCATCATTTATGCCTTCACACCAATGATAAACTCAGTAAATACAAAAAAAAAAGTTGTTTAAACACCACCTGTTTAATACTGATTTGGTACCTTGGCCATTCACCTTCTCAGGATAATTCAACAGTAAAGTAGTGTGATTTAAATACAGAGAAAATGCCCATATAACAATCAATTATTCACTTATACAATTATATAATTATATAGACTTATTCATTGTCAAACATTTATTTCCAAATTAACACCCCTAGGGTAAATTGTTACAAATTTTAAAATCATTTTATTTTCCAGTGTATTTAATTTCTGAGCAACCCCCCCCCCCCCCACTTCCAGGAAGAAATGGCTGTGGTAAAACACTCAAGAAAAAGCCAGGGTCTAAACCCTGGTAAACTTTATGAAAATGTTCAGCTATAGGGCTTTTGAGATTTCTATTCCTAATATTCCCAAGTGCTCCAGTATAAGAATTTTAACTTTATGTTTAGTCTGACCCACATCCTACTATATATACCACCCCACAAGACTCACAGTTAAACCTATCATTATAAATAACGCTCTTTCCATTAATTTGAGTCCCTGTTAAATTTCTTGCCAAAGGGCACACCTTACAGTGACCACAGACATAAGTGCCTCTAAGGTTTAAGGGCACCACCTTTAATCTCTGTTCAATACTTAATATCTCCTTTCGATTATAATACCTACAATAAGAAAAAATAATGTGTTTAGAAAGTAATTCCCTAACTGTTTAATCACAATATACCAAATACTAACAGTACTTAACAATTTTTTCCATGGTAAAAAGGAATTTAGTTACAAAAAACATCTTTTCAACACCTACTCTCCCAAAATTTTGCTCAGAATTGATATTAACATTCTTATATTCTTTTTTACTTATAACTCCATGTTTCATTTTTGCCTTCATTAACTGGTCACTAGAATATTCACGTTCCAACAATTTCATATTAACTCCCTTTATACCTACCTTTTTATATCTTTCCTCAGAAGTATTAGTACAAATTCTTCTCATCCCCCCAGATGGTAAAGAATCCAACAAATGCAGTGGGTACATACTGGAAGCATGCAGAAAATTATTAACTGCTGTTTCCTTGACATACTGTTGATACTGAATGTTTAAATTCCTATCAACATACAAAACTACATTCAAAAATTTAATAGATTTCCTATCCAATTCATATGTAAATTTCAAACCATGTTTATTTTCATTTAATTTATCAAAAAAAATCCCTAAACAACCTTTTATCCCCTTTACATATAAATACCAAGTCATCAATAAATCTTTTGTATAGAACTACATTGTTTATAAAAAATTCAGTAGGATATAATATTTTCTTTCAACCCCTCCCCCATATAAACAGTTGCATATGATGCCCCATTGCAGTACCCTTTTTCTGCAGAAAAAATTCACTTTCAAAACAAAAAATAGTTGTGTGTCAGACAAAATTCTAACAGCAAAACCAAGAAGGAAATGTTAATGTGTCACTCTTTGTAGTAACTTACTGGATTTTCATTTGAAAAAGATATTACAAAGAGTGTCTGCACACATTAACAATACTCAGGAATTACTTGAGAATGTGCAAAAGATAAACTAGAGTGATTATTATTTTTGGGTAACAGCTGACGTTAAATCCTTGTATGCTAATATAGAGCACAAATGAGGTTTGGAAGCAGTTTCCAACCCTATGGGTGAAGGTCTTCGAACCTCTTTCTTCATTTATTGATGACTTGGTATGTATATGTAAAGGGGAAGAAAGGTTGTTTAGGGATTTTTTTGATAAAATAAATGAAAATAGACATGGTTTGAACTTTGGTATAAAGGAAGTTAATATGAAATTGTTAGAACATGCACCTAGTAGAATGTAGAACTGGTGACCAGGGAGAACAGGCAATAAGATGCAGATGAAAAAGAATGGTAGTGTCTCCAAACAGCAAGTGAGAAGACTATTGATATACATCCAAGCCAGGTATGGAAATATGGTACATAAGGAAAGCTGGTGGTGGAATGCACAAGTTCAGGCAGTTATCAAAAGAAAGAAGGCATGCAGGAAAAAGTAGGAGATAGAAAAGACTAACCAGGCTAAGTTGGAAAACTGGTTGGCTAACAAAGAGGCTTAGACAACAGTCACACTAGCAAAGATCAATAGATACTCTACCAACTTCTGGAAAGTGATTCAGCATATACCACAAAGAACGGTAAAAAAAAATAGAAAGATAAAGAAGACAGTCATCAAATACCAGTCATAATGAATGCCAGCAATGATCTGCTTATTAGCCTGCAGGACATCAATGGCAGATGGAAGGAATGCTTCCTGCAGCTTCTGAATGAAGAAACACTCACAGAAGCTGTATGGATTCATGCACAGCCTGCAATGAAGAACCCATTAAAGAACAAGTTAAAACAGAACTAAGGAGAATGAAGTCAGGAAAAGCAGCCATCAATATGTTAGGCACCTAAGGGAGAAATGGTTCCTGAAGCTACTCAAAGCAGTATGGACAAAAAAGTGCATCTCTGATGACTGGAAAATAAACATTCTAGTGCTAGTATACAATAACAAAGGGGACATTTAGAACTGGGGTATCGAACTCCTGTCACACTGCATGAAAATGCTGGAGTGAGTGCTTGATAAATGAATATGAAGAGCAGAAAGATGGAAGATGAGCCTTTCAAATTCGGATCAGCATGCAGCACAACTGACCCAATGCTTGCAGCGAGACAGCCAAGAAGATGCTGGAGATGAGGAAAGAGTCCAGTTGTACATTCCTAAACTAGGATTAGCATATGACAAGGTCCTAAGAAAACTGATTTGGGCAGTCTTGTGATGTTTTGAAGTCCCAGAAAACATTGAAGAAATTAGTGCAAGCTATGCACAAGGACTGAATAACACAAGTACAAACAGTGTTTGGTCTCATAGGCAGGTTCCCAACAGGTATGGGTGTACATCAGCATAAAGCTCTCACTCTGTTGCTGTTCATATTGGTGATGGACTACATTTGCAAACAGGGCACAGAGGAGTGATCAACAGTGCAGCTAGATGCAGATGCTGTGATATTGCAAGCAGGCAATGTTCAATGGAATGTAAAATTGAAGGTACATAGGATGAAACTGAATACAAACAAGACAGTTGGCACTGCAGCAAACTGAGCAATCATAAGAAGCTGAAATGTGAGATAAAAGATAAAATAGTGGGACAGATTAACAGCTTTTAGTATCTGGTAGGAATGGTTGAGGAGAAGGGAAGTCTCAATGAGGAGGTCAAACATTGAATCAGAGGGACTGCAGCCAACTAGCACATATCAGGGATGTGTATAATGGAAGAATGGCAAAGAATCTGAAAGTTAGGGTATACAAAACAGTGGTGCAACCAGTGCTTTTGTGTGGTATAGAGACCTAGGCAGTAAAGACAGAGCAGTTGTGGAAGCTATAGGTGAAGGAGATGATGTCACGGAAATGGGTAATAGGCTGTACACTGTAGGACAGACAAAGAAATGACAACATCAGGGCATAAGCCAAAGTAATTTTAATTGCAGAGATTAAAGAGAACAGATAACAGTGCTTTGCACATATACAGGAAAGCAGAAGATGATTTGGGAGAGATAAGAAGAAGTCAAGAAAATGAGCATATCCAGCCAAGAGATGGGTGAATAGTGTGGGAGAAGACCTACAATAGTCAGGCATAACTGTTAAGGAAGGTAAGTTGAGTGACACTGCATTATCAGAGGTGGTGACAATTGATACCCCAACCCCATTTAAAAAATGGGAAATAGTGAGTTGATGATTATGATGATGATGATGATGATAATGATTAGCTGTATTATATAATTCAGACAAATAATTGGATTTGTGCAGTGCTGATGAATTGGATTGGATAACAACGGATGGTAGAGGAAGGGCCATCCTTGAGAATTTGCATGAGTCATGCTTGCTATTCCAGATACCAAACATTTTTTTCTTTTGTTTTTCTTTAATCCTAGTTATAGAAGGTAGTCTTGACCAGTAACCTCTTTTGAGCTATGACATTAGTATGTTGTTCTTCTTTTGGCTTTTTCCCAGTTAGGGGTCGCCACAGCGGAACTCCGGTCCGCTAATGATTGGCAGTAGATTTTTTTACGGGTGCCGAGGTGCCAGCTCGACGCCCAACCTTCAACGAAGGTGCACCCATTCTACGCATGTCTTTCGAATGCCACTCGACCGCGGGGAGGACACAGAAGGCGCTCCAGCCGAGAATTGAACAGGAGAACATCTTGCTGTAAGGCAGCAACGCTACCGCTGCACCCATTGGTATGTAATAACAAAAAAAAAATTACCATGGTTGGAAGAAGAAAACATAAAACAGGCAGAACAATATGCATAATGA
The DNA here is from genome assembly GCF_019279795.1 of Protopterus annectens. Lineage (NCBI taxonomy): Eukaryota > Metazoa > Chordata > Ceratodontiformes > Protopteridae > Protopterus > Protopterus annectens. Next base: position 256,853,416 of record NC_056751.1, on the reverse strand, counting down.
CAGAACAGTGTTCATTGTGAAAAACAAGTTAAGCAGCCTAACGGAATTACAAATTCAGTAGTGGCACCTGATACACTTCTTATTTAAGAAATTTAAATGCTAAGGATCCTCATTATTTTTTATATATACACATTTGCTTTGTGATAGGACAGGATTTAAATGTGGACATAATAGATGAGATCTGTATAGTCAAGAAAAGGGAAGAGACTTCCCTAGCTTAGGACCACTGAAAAGATGGGTTTTATAAAAAGACTGGAGGTCTATCAGTGAGGTAAGTGACAGAGTTTTGTGCTTAAAGGAGGAGTCCATGATAGTATTGCAGACAAGGGTGCAGGAGGATATTTAGTTCTATGCATCATACCTCTCACACTCTAAAAACAAAAAATCTGGACAAAGCCAAAAACAAAGGTGGGAGGGTCAAAGGCCCACAATCAGGGTCAAAAATTTAGATGTTTTTCTTATTAACTTAGAAAGCTGCTTGAATAACAGGTTTTGCATTAGCATGCATTTTATAAAGGATATGAAGTCTGAAGCTCAAATGTATGTCACTATTTAGTGACTTTAACCCTAAACAATTTGTCAGAAAACAAGAAATTTTATGAGGAACAGGCCAAAAATATGAGGCAAAAATCTGGACGTTCTGCAAAAAGCTGGAAAGTTGAGAGGTATTCTATGCATATCCCCAGTCAGTGGAATAAATTGCCACTAAAAATAAAATAAAATACTTCTATGGCTGGTCTTGATGACTGGATGGGTAGACACAAATTTATACCAGGCTGATCATGTAAGGCCCTGTTCAGTTTGAAGGTTGGCTGTAACTTAAGTTTATCTACTTAAAGGGTGTATATCTAAGCATCTTAAGATCCCCATAATTGCTTGTTTAGTATTATTATTATATGTTCCTGTATGTGCTATGAATAAGACTTCAATTTAGTAAGGTGACACAGTTGTTGTCCAAACAAGGAGACTGCACCATGAACCTAAAAACCTTATACAAGAGAACCTTTATTGATTTATCACTTTTGACACTGGCAAATTTACATTCATATAAAAGTAATCAAACTATATTAACATAACAAACATTATACTTCACACATATTGTTATATATCATATAACCTAAGCAATATTACATAAATTATTCAATTCCTACTTTTTCTAAACAAGAAACATCTTTATTAAAGCAACATTTACTACACAGGCAATCATACATTTATATAAATGAAAACAAACCACACAGATACAATCCTAGTCGCAAACATTTTACATCAGAAACCGTACTGACACACTTCCGGTTGCAAACATTAGACATTACTTATAATACCCAATCTTTTTCACTCAAACATTACATAGCTCATGTAAGTCCTGCCACCTTTTAAACCTCATTCCTGCCTTGTATGTAATTTTCTCCTACCTTTTTCTAAAGATCTCATTTCCAGTTGCTTTGTCTCTGTTACTATATTCACTACTTCCAGTATAGTTGGTTTAGATTTTGATTTCCATTTTCTAGTAATTGCTTTTTTGGCAGCTACCATTATTAGAAACAGCAGGGCCTTACCATGTCTAGGCAATTCTGATTCTGTATCATACCTTAGAAAAATCATGTCCCTCATTGGACCAATCTGCTCAACCAGCATCTCCGAGAGTGCATCCTGCATGGAATCCTTAAAGTCTTCCAACTCACCGCACTCCCAGAAAATATGTTCCCCAATTACTTCTCTCTTCCCCTTGCCTGAGGAAAAATTCTCTGGAGTCTACTGGGGTATAAAAATATCTATGTAAACATTTCCTGGCAAAAATCCTAAACCTTCTAGATTTTGTTGCATATTTGGGAGGCATATATATATCCTCCCATTGTTTCTCTGTGAATTGCTTATCTAGCCTCTCATCCCAGTCCTTTCTACCAGTGCTGTTCTTTCATTTGAGCTGGAATAGCTCAGTTGGGCGAGCGTTAGACTGAAGATCTAAAAGTCCCTGGTTTTGGCATGCAACCTTTTTATATGTCAAGTAGGGCACCTCCTTGGCCCTCTTCAAAAGGAACCTTGATGATTGAATGGGAGATAGGAAATTTACCCCGGGAATCACGTCAGTCGCTAGACAGGAGTCCAGGAAAGTAAATACTGTGGGAAGAAATAGCCAGGGAATTGTTATGGCTAGGCTTGTATAGGCCCTAGGGCTGATAGCCTAGTACCAACCTAGGAACCTATTTAGGAACCTATTTCTTTCTCTTTGCCTATACTCTGATATTAATCCTTGATAGGGAAGGCAGTCTCTAACCTGCAGTCCAAATAAATTCTTGGTGTCTTCCCATTCTATCACCCCCCCCCCTTGTTATTTGCTCCTAATACCTTGGTTCCTTTGCCAATTTTCTCCAATAAATTCTGGCTCCCCTCTTCCCTGTTGCCTGTATCCGTAATTGCAGTCATCCCTATCGACATAATCTCCTTTCTCCATTCCCATGTTGTTTTAGTTCTTAGAATACTTTCTGGTACTTTACAGATATAATATATTCTGCATGATTACTGTTATTCTCCTTAAAGACCTGCATCCAAAACCCCAGTTTACTAAGCTTCCCCAGTGTTTCATCATCATCCCTTTCCAGTTTGAATTATAGTTTTCTGCTTGTGCTATGTATAGGAGCCTTAACTGTGTAGATCTGGAATACCCCTTCAAATTGGGTAATTCCAATCCGTCCTGTTCTACTGGAAGAATCAGCTTATCCCATTTAACTCTTGCCATCTTCCCCTCCAGATAAAGTCCTTCAGCTCTTTATTAATTGCTGCTCACAACTTCTCCTCTGTAAGGGACTAAAAATATTTTAACTGTTTGTATCTTACTATCCATATCCTTATAACAAAGCTTCCATTTTCTCTGTTTTGTATTATCTTTTGTTTAGTCTCTCCTCCCACGTATCCTTACTAGAAGCATTTTTAATCCATACTCCTATCCCCATAAATATGGGTATTCCTGAACCAGTTCATGTGGGGTACATAATTTACCACTATTGCCTTTGTTTTAGCTTCAGAAATTTTGTAGACAGAAAAAGATCTGAATCTGTCTCAAAATGTTCCACAGCACTGTAGTGTCTTTTTCTGGTTTTGTCAGGTACAAAATAATATCATCTGCAAATAGTCAGCTTTTCTTGACTACCATATCAATTATATCCTTGAATTTCTGAGACCCTTATTTTCTTTGCCAATGGTTCTAAGTATAATGCAAATAATAAAGGGAAAAGAGGAGACACCTTAATTATCAAAAAGGACCCCACCTGCTTTAATTTTCACCTCTGATCCCTCATATATTCTCCTAATCCATATCATTTTTTAGGAAATGCAAATGCATCCATTGCCCTGCTCATAAAATCCCAGCTTACTTTGTCAAATGCTTTCTCTGCATCAAGACCCAACAACAACAGTGGTATTTTGTTCCTCACTATCCTCACCTCTTTATCTAACCTTTTTCTAACCTCACTATCCTTAACCGCTTTTTAACAAGGCGCCTCGCCTTTGTAACTGACCTATGTTTTTTTTTATATGCTGCTGCTGTTTTTTTTTTCCCCAAGATGTGATGTATCTTTATATTGTATTTAGAACTCAACTATCTTCCTTTTTTTGCATTAACAATGTTCATATGTCTGTTATGTACTTGGAGCTTTTCTCCCCGGGCCTCCGCTGAAAATGGACATGTATCCAGTCGGACTCTCCCGGTTAACAAATGTAAAATAAAATAAAATAAATAAATAAATAAATAAATATTTTCTTATATCCTGCTTCCCTCTGGATCACCAGTGTTCTGTTAATGTTGTCAAATGTTTGCCTCCCCTCCACAAAACCACATTGATCCATATCTATCAGTTTTGGCATTACGTTTGCCATCCTTTTACCCATTATAGACATGAACACTTTATAATCATGATTTAGTATTGACATGGACCTGTATGAAGCTGGATCTCATGGATCTTTACTCTCTTTAGATATTACAGGTACCACTTTATTCCTGGAGACTTTCCTGTAGATTAGTTATACATCACAATTTTTACCTCATGTCCTCCTATCCTAACTGTTAGTAATTGAGCCTTATCTACCTCTAACCTTGGCACATTTAATTCTTTCATAGATATTTCCATTTGTATCTTTTCTTGATTTTCATATTTCACTACTTTATAGAGAGACTCGAAGAATTTCCAGAATATTGCTAATACCTCCCTAAGTTATAGGCTCCCTAAGTTTGGTGACAGCCCTTTCTACTTTCTGTTGCTTGAGTCATTGTGATAAAAGTTTTTGTGCTCTAGCATAATTATAATAATAATAATAAAAAAAAACAGCTGTTTAACAGCAGTCTTTCTAAGCTCGTGTATATTATCAGGGTAATCACTTATTTTCTGCCCAGCATTTTGCAGCTGATCCTCTTCTTGTTCTGTGAGATTCCCCCTATCCTGCAATACTTTAACATTTGTCAATTCCTCTAAATAATTCTTATTACTTCTTAACCATAGCTCCCTGTCTTTTATTTCCACCTTATTTTTAAATTCCTCCTTAATTTTATCCCACTCCCTAGCTATATTTTCAGAGAAATTTCTATCCTCTCTAATGGCTCCTGAATAATCTCTACTACCCATTCCTTAAATTCCTGTCTTTTCAACAGGTAGATGGGAAAGCACTAATGTCTCATTTTTAATTCATTACCTTGTGTTTTTATTTTAGATATTATTCATGCATGATCTGAAATAGTTATTTGGTGGGTGTCAAGACCTTCAATTAAATGCACATGTTCCTGTGATGTGTAAATTCTGTCTAGCCTAGCCCAGTTGTTATATCTTTGGAAGTAATATGTAAATTCACTCTGAACTCATATTACTGAATTCACATCTTCCATGCCATATATTTTCATAAATTTCTTCAAGAATCTACCCTGCTTTGTTATAGTTTCCCCTTCTGGACCCACGGGCACATCTTCACTGCTGCAAATCAAATTCAAGTCCCCATGTATAAGCAGCATTCCTTGCAGAAAACTGATCATTTCTCCCAGAATAGTTCTAGGTGGAATGTAAATATATGCCAGTGTAATCCTCCTTCCTTGCCAATAGCCCCTTAGCATTGTAACTCTGCCATTATTATAGGTTCATAGGTTCATACTAGGCTATCTGCCCTAGGGCATTTATAAGCCTAGCCAGAGTTGTGTGGCTTTCACCGCCCCTTAGGTTGAAGAATACTATACCCATTAGTTTGCCGTGCCTCTGTCCAGCAGTGATACAGAGATGATCCCCGGGGTAAACCTACGATCTCCCATCCACTGGTCAAGATTCCTCTTGAACAGAGCCAGCGAGGTGCTCTGTCTCACATGGACTGGGATTCTGTTCCACAGCATAGGGAGTCTCTGGGTGATGAATCTGTCCCTCCAGCACATCCTATTTATATCCGTGTTGAGGTTTAAGTCTCTTGCTCTTGTGGCTCTGGTGGATTTGGATTTTTGAGGTGGAGCATGTCCATTAATTCCGGGTTGGACATGGCCTTGTATGTCAGGCACAGGTCACCTCTGAGCAGGCGGTATGCGACTGAATAGAGCTGGAGTTTCTTCAGTCGGGCAGCATATGGCATATTTTTGAGCCCCTTTATCCTTTTGGTGAGGAACTTTTGGGGTCTTTCCAATTGCTGCAGGTGTTGGGTAAGATACATTCCGAATGGGGCATTGTACTCAATCATTGGTCTGATAAGTGAAGAGTACAGGGGAACAATGACCTCCCTTGATCTGGATGTGAATCCCTTCATAATCAGGTGGGCAATGTAGAAGGTCCTCCTAACCACTTTGGCAATGTGAGTGTCAAAAGAAAGGTTACTGTCAACTTGGGTCCCCAGGTCTCTGATAACCTCTTCTGTGCTTAATGGATTGCCACCTATGTGGTAACTTGGGGTTACCTTGTTTTACCAAAGGGTATGACTATACATTTTTGGCGTTTAGCTTAAGGCCATGGCTCTGGCACCAGTTATCCATTTCTATGAGACCTCTCTGAAGGATATCTGTGTCTGATGGATTTTCAACTATGGCGCCCAGTTTGCAGTCATCTGCAAACTTTGTCAGCCACAATCCTCCTATGTTTGCCTGCACTTCTGAAAAGTAGATGCCGAACAAGAGGGGGCCCAGGACTGAGCCCTGTGGGGCACCACTTGTGACCGGCTTGGAGTCTGACATGGCACCAGCAACTCTAACCCTGTGGGTTCTGTCCTTGAGCCAGTTTGCAACCCATCTTGTGACATATGGGTTTACATTTAAGCTGGTGAGCTTTTCTATGATACCCGAGTGGGGTATTGTGTCGAAAGCTTTTGCAAGGTCAAGGTAGGCCGTGTGAACTGCCTTACCCTCATCAATGGCCTTGGTGACTGTTTCAAAAAAGTCGACCAGTTTCAAGAGGCATGATCTGCCCTTGACAAAGCCGAACTGGGTAGGATCCAATGTCTGTAGGTCCCCTATGTCTTTATTTATGAGTTCCATTATGATCCTCTCCATAGCTTTGCACAGGCTTATTAAGCTTATGGGGCGGTAATTACCAGGGTCCGTAGAAGCACCGTCTTTGTGGAGTGGGACCACAGTTGCCGTACGCCACTCTTTGGGTACATATCCTGTGGTAAGGCTAAGATTAAACAGCAGCCTTATGTGTGGGTTTAGTTCCTCATTGAGTTCGTGTAGCACACAGCCGGGGACACCATCCGGTCCCATTGATGCTGTGTTTTTAGCTTTAGAGAGAGCAGCTCTCACCTGGGCATTTGAGATGATTGGGAGGCTACACTCTGCTGGGATAGATATTTCTCCTTTTGGGGGGGGATGGGAGAAATTTTCACTGAACCTGTCTGCCAGTATGTTTGCAATGTCTGTGGGTTCAGTGATTTTTGTATCATTTTGGACTAATTCTGAGCATATCTGGGAGTTTCCACCAGATTTCTAACATAGCTAAAGAAGGCCTTATGATTGTCTTTTGAGTCCTTGGCGATTTTTCTCTCAAAGTTGGCCATGGATTATTTTATGAGTGATCGTAGTTTTTACTAGTATTGATCAGAGATGTCTTCCCTTTTAGGGATTTTGCTCTATCTTGTAGTAGCTTTCTCCTCTTGTTGTAAAGTTTGTTTATGGCTGGGGTCCACCAGATCGGGCTTGCCTTTGGTGGAAAGGGTCTTGATTTTATTTGGGATTGCTTGATCCATGCAATCCTGGAGGTGCTCAGAAAGCATTTGTAAGGGCTTCAGCAGCGTGGGTTGTGGTTTCCAATGGCTCAGGGGCCTTGAAGGATACCACACCAGTCTTAAGAAGTGTGAAGTTGGCTTTTGAGAAGTTCTTCACTGTGGTCTTTTTTTGTTGGGGGTGGGGCGGATGTGGATCTCCAGTGAGATTAGTTTATGGTCTGATCTCACCAATGAGGGATATACTTCCAGTGTGGAGCATTTTGTCCCCATGTTTGTGATGATCAAGTCTAGTATATTTTCACCTCTTGTGGGAATGGTGACAAGTTGTTCCATAGCATTTGAGTTTATGAACTCCAGGAACCTTTGGGCTAGGGTATTGGGGCTTGAGTAATGTTCCCAGTCTATGTTTGGGTAGTTGAAGTCACCCAGTATGATGGTGTTTGGAGAGACGTTTATACTCTCCAGTGTCTTCACAAAGGCTGTGTGGGGTTCCTGAGTTTGAGAGGGTGGCCTGTAACATGCTACAAACTGTAGAGCAGTTTTTCCTATGGTTAATTGCACCTGAATGGTCTCTGATGCTTCGTGAGTTGCCACCAGCCTGGAGGTGTGGGTATCCTTGATGAATATGGATACACCTCCTCCTTTTGTGGTACGGTCCAGGTTTTGGGGCCGGAACGCATGATATGAGGTAAAACCTGATAGTGCCAGGGTGCTCTCAGGAGCCTTGAACCAGGTTTCAGTCACAGCACAGGCATCGATGTTCTCCATACTGAGGAGGGCTTCGAGGGCGTGCATCTTGAGATTTAGACTTCTGGCATTGAGCAGCATTACCCTTAGTTTTTTCCATTATTGTTTTCTAGGGCGGTGGGTTTAGAATTTGAGCCTTGTCTAAAAAGGCACTATGGGGTGGCAAGAGCCTTTGCCAATATCCAGAAACCCAGGGGTGACAGGTGCAAGCCGTCCCTTGCGAAGCAGCGTGGCTTGTCAAGCATGTCATTCCAGGCAGACAGACATTGGATCCCCTTAGAATGACACCAGAAATTAAGCCAATTATTAAAACTGATCATTTTGTCTCTGTATTGTGGCATCATTCTTGGTGAAGGTAGGATACTGCTCAGGGTCAGGGTCATACCAGCCTGGGATACATAATCTGAGAGCTCCTTTATGTCTCTTTTCATGTAGTCCAGGGAGGTACATCTCCGGTCATTCACACCGGCATGGACAATGACTGAGTCATATTTGTACTTGCTGTGGAGTGACCTGAGTGCTTGTGTTATGTGGCGGATTCTAGCGCCCGACAGGCAGCTTACTGTGACCCTCTCCTTGTTCAGTCTGGTGAGTGGGACGTCAGTGTGTCTGACTATGGAGTCACCTATGACAAGTGTGTCTGGCATTGTGTTTGGCCTTAAGGGCTGTGACTGATTTGCACACTGACTTTGTGATCTATGTGTTGCTTGTGTTATGTCATGAGGTGGCAGTTGTTTGGGTGTCTGCTTTGGAGGCCTCTGCTGTTTTGGTTGATTTTTGATCAGTGCCTCTGAGTATGTCTTTGTGTGTTTATGTGTTTGATTTGTAGTTGTGATAGTTCTATGTGAGACTGGGTTTATGGTGTGTGTGGTTACCTTCTCCTCCTGTCTGGTTTTGCCAGTCCTGAGTTGAGAGAGCTCAGCCTCCAGTTTGGCTATATAGTTGCATCTCTCGCATGTATTTGTGTTTTGTGGGAGGAGGAGAGGGTTGTCTGTGTACACGAGGCAATTGTAACATTGCCTCAATATTCCCAGATTCACCAGCTGAGCAGGAGAGGACGCTAGCAACTGACCCTTTGACATGCTAGAAGAAATGAAAAAGTTTGCTGTGTAACTGAGTCAGAAAGGACCTATAGGGAAGTGGGTACTCAAGGGGGTTTTAAGCTAGTGAAGTACTTTGTATAATATAGAAGTGCTTTACCTGACTAAAAAATGCTTCAGGAACAAGTGCTGAGCTTTACAGATAGAGAATAGACTGTTTAGATTACAAGTAGAGCAGTTCTAAGGGAAAAAATGAAGAGCAGACTTTACGGAGCCAGAAATAGTTTAACCTTGTTTAAGTGGCAACTCCGTGCTAAATGCAGAAAAGGCAATAAGTCAGTAGTACAGGCTAGCACACTTTAGTGGGCAGCCAAACAATTAAATTAAACAGCAAACAAACACTTTTCGACTTGAATTAGACTAATTTTGACTAAAATGTACTTTTAAGTGCAGATAATAAAAAATGCAGTAAATAACTATGAAAACAGTTAAAGTTTGCTCTAGGTAAGCAGTAGAAGGTAAAACAAATATAAAAAACAGCAGGATACTTAATCAGGAAACAGTCGCTTTTTTTCAGTTCTCTGTAGCCAGGAAGACTCAACAGGACCACGTGGAGCTGTGTCAGAGAAATATGGCTTCAAAAAAATGCCAGAGGCAGATTTTAACCAGGGAACTTCAAAAGAGCTAGAAATGGTCCAAAATGACCAATTACTACAGCTTCTTGTGCTGAGGTCACTTCCCTCAAGGACAGGTAGGCTATTCAAGGCTCCCCACTCCCACTGGTGAGCTAAGAAATTTCCTTCTATCCAAGTAAGGCAATGGACAACACAGGAACTACAACACAGCCCAGGATACAGCAAGGTCTGTAAACTGGTCTAACTAGTTTAGGAGAGGCAGGAAAACAAGGAATATTTTTTGTTTTTTTGTTTTTAAATAGAAACACACAGAAATGCAGAAAAGGCAATAAGTCAGTAGTACAGGCTAGCACACTTTAGTGGGCAGCCAAACAATTAAATTAAACAGCAAACAAATACTTTTCGACTTGAATTAGACTAATTTTGACTAAAATGTACTTCTAAGTGCAGATAATAAAAAATGCAGTAAATAACTATGAAACCAGTTAAAGCTTGCTCTAGGTAAGCAGTAGAAGGTAAAACAAATATAAAAAACAGCAGGATACTTAATCAGGAAAGCAGTCGCTTTTTTTCAGTTCTCTGTAGCCAGGAAGACTCAACAGGACCACGTGGTATCTTTTTTATCTTCTTCTATCACTATTGGAGCTCCTCTTGCAATTAATATAAGTACTCTTCTTTTCCTTTGTTCCAGGTATTCCACTGAATAACCTTCTTGAAAACCTTTATCAAATTCACATGTTCAGTTCTTTCTAAGTGTGTTTCCTGTAATATAGCTATTTGCACTCTACATTTTTTAATATAGTTCACAGCTCTTCTTTGTATCTACCTGTGAGGCCATTTATGTTATAAGACTTTAAAGGTAATGTATAATACCTTTTTTGTTCAATGTCTAGTTCCAGCTTTTGTGTTATATGCATACACTCACAAAAAAACGAAAAACTGTTAAAATCAAACCAGCGAGCAATAAACTGAAATTAATCCAAACGAAAGTTAAAACTCCAATTTTATTAGCGCTTTCGGTGAGGTCAGTGCCTCCCCTTCTTCAGACAACAAACAAAAGTATTACCAACTGATTTATACTATGTTTAAAAGAAATTATTCAATTATGTTATTAAACCTTGTACTTTCTTTAAAGAAACTATGCTTGGTAGTCTGACAACCACGGAATACTTAAACACTTGAAACCATAGCTACATATATTTTATGATGCAGACATTACTGGACCCTAAAAAACACATATACTATATTTAAAAATGAAAATGTGTTATCCACTAAGAGTAAAAACAAAAACATTTACTACACCTTATTATAACACTAAACTACCATAAGTAAAAAAATCAAAAAATGACTGATACTTTAAACATACAATTTAAAACTGATTTGAATCATCCACAATTAATAAACCTTAATCTATTCCCACACTGTTCAAATACATATTAAATTGAGAACTTAATTTACTTATAAATAAACATCAAACCTACAAATCCCTTTATTATACTTATTGAAAACATCTGTTTTCTTTGTAGGTAAAAGTTCAAGCAATTGCTATTAAGACTAAATCAATTTTATTTTTATTTTGGTTTATATTTTATAGAATGTTTTATTTATCTACGTTGGGCTAATAATTTCAGTATGCTTTTAATAGAAACACATTCGTTCAGCCCTGGTGGAATATGGGCTACTGTCCTAATTTGCCACATAATTTCATCAACTTTGAGTTGTAGTTGCCATAGCCCCCCTCTTAAATCTCCTTGACATTGTTGTAATATTATGAATTTAAATCTATGATTAGGTTATTCTATAATGTGCTTAGCTAATGCATTCATTGTATCTCTTTTATTAATAGCGTACTGATGATCATATATGCACTGCTTGATCTTTCTCTCCATCTTGCCAATGTAATATGCAGAACATTGGTTACAGCAAGCTGTATACACAGCTCCTCTAGTCTCACAGTTAAATTTACCATTAACATGGCATATCCTCTCCCTAATGGTGACTTTGTTATCTGTTCGTATAAATTTACATTGCTGACATGAACCACACTTGTACATTCTACAAATCCTTACTTGATTAATTTTTTCTTTTTCTTTCAAGTAATGCTTTTAAATTTGAGCCTTTTCTATATGTAAAGCTAGGTTTATCTCCTAATACTTTCAACAGACCACTATCTTCTGTTATAATGGCCCAGTTTTTATTCATTATTTCCTTTATTCTAATGCAATCAAAGGAATACATACAAAGAAAATTGGTCGTTATTTCATGCTTTTTATTGTGTATGACCATATTATGTTGATCTGCAACTAGGTCCACATTTAGAAAAGAATTGTTCTGTAATAGAGGTTTAAAATATCCCGTATTTCTCTTGGAACTAACCTCAAAAATAATGTTATCCACCATAATTTGCGGGTACCCTCTATTAATGAACATGGTTTTCAAAAATTCACATTCACTAATGAAGTCCATCTCATCAGATAGCATTCTAGCTGCCCTTGCCATCTGTCCTTTCACCACCGCTCTCTTTTGATGGTAAGGGTGACTGCTGGTGAAATGCAAGAAGGCATTAGAGTAAGATGGTTTTCTATAAATTGTACTTTTAAGTCTAAAGTTAGTTGTATCCTTCACTATGTTAATGTCCAAGACGTTAATACCTCTAAGTTGTAAGAAAATTCTAAAAAATTAGTCACCCCAGTGATATTATTAATAAAAGTTGGAACCAGTGCTTTTTCCCCTTTCCAAATCAGAAACATGTCGTCCTGGTATCTGGTGTACCAGGAGATGTTTTCTTGAAATAACTTGTTTGTAAATAATAAAGTTTTTTTCCCAATGGGCCATAATACAATTGGCAAAACTCCCCCCACAGGGAGACCCCATTGCTACTCTGGTATTCTGGAGATACAGTTGCCCATCAAAGATCATAAAGTTGTTGGTCAACACTATTTCTAATAAGATTTCTACTAAGTATATAGTTTTCTCATCAACTTGTCTAATTGTCATAAATTGCCTAATCCATTCAAGTCCTAATTCTTGAGGGATTACAGTATATAGGTCTTTCACATCAATTGCGAGAAATCTATAACTCTCATGATATTTTACCTTACTTATAGTTTCTAAAAAAACTCCACGAGTCCCTACAAATTTGGGACTCTTGTGCCACCAAGGGCTTCAATATAGTGTCTATATACTTAGCACAAGCATAAGTCACAGACCCTCTTGCATCTACAATAGGTCTAAATGGGGGGCTCACACATCTTTTATGAATTTTTGGTGAACCAAAAAGGGCTGGTATCCTAGGGGCAACCATGGTTAGATACTGATGTACCTCGAAGTCGGTAACACCTTCTAAAAATAAATCACCTAAGGTGCCTCTAATTTTCTTATAAGCCATATTAACTTCATTGATACTGGAGGAAGGCTACGTATGATTTATATACATACACTGTTTGGCAGGTTGAACATTTATGCAGATGCTTCTTGTCATACACATTTTAGCCTATATCACATCTTATAAAACTTTTTGTTTTATTGAAAGCCCTCAAAAAAACAAAAAAAAAAAAAAAAACACACTCCAATACCCCCTAAAACATATTAACTTAATAGCAACACACAAAACTATGTATACCTTCAAATATTGACATTTTGCCTTCCTAATAGGAACAAAAATAAAAAAAAATGATAGCCACACTCATAGACTTGAGTTAACCTAGAAGAAAGGTCATCCATGCTAAGATGCGTGGTGCAACCTGTGCTTCTACTAAGAGATGATTGGTTTTGTCTTGCACTCTCTTAAAACTTGTTCCTAAATCAATCTAAGTTGTTTAATCCAGTTATTTCCACATGCAAGAATAAGAAAAAACACATTATTTTTTTTATCATGCTTTTTAACCAGGCTTTTTTTAATACATTGTAGTGTCTACATTTCTTAAAACTGAACAAGAAGGGGGGAGAGAACAGGAACACCTATTTACAATCCCCATTGCACTTAAAAATAACTGAAAAATTACTTTATAGCATGTAAAGAAAACCACATGACACAGCATTGGTATTATTTAAGAAAAAAAATATTTACTTACAGTTTACTTTCTCCATCCTCTTCCCCTCCAATTTTCCCAACATTAATGAAATGTAGTAGGGCATATGCTTTAGAGTCCCCCAACAAGTCCAACAAATTCTGAAAAGGTCCAGTATTTCCAGATTTTATTATGTCATATTTCACAAATATGATTATTGTATTGTAATCCCATATTAAGATACTGGTTTTATTACTGTTCATCTCCAAAAGCCTGTCTCTGCTTCATTTCCAACATGCTCTCAATTCTTCTAGTCAACTCTTGTGCTCCCTTCCTTCTCTCCAACATCTTCCATTGAAAAGTTTGAAAAGGTTTCACAGGTACAGCTCCTCTGTGGTCTTTATTACCAGAAGAATAAGAGGCACGATATCCTTCAGTTTCACAGCTTTCTTTTTGTAGGACGAACTTTTGTATTTCCTCCTTAGCATGTACTTCATCAAAAAATGATTTTGTCCCTTCAGGGAAGAATACCTTGAAGACAGCTGGGTATAGCAGTTTAAGTCTCACACCTGCATCTCGATAGGCCCTGAATAGTGGAATCAATTTGCTAATCATCTGTCTGATGTACAATGAGTAATCATTCTCCATAAACACTCTGCTGTCTCCTACTTTTAGTACTTTGCCCTTCTGCCACAATTTTGTCAGAATCAACTCCTTCTGCTGGTCGGATTGCATCTTTACTATTAAAGATCTAGGTTGCTTTCTTATAACCAAGTTTAGAGCATACACATGATATGCCCTTTAAACTAACAACTCCTGCTGTGGAATACCAGTCCAGTTGCTTATTTGTGCTTTCATAAAATTAATGCAGTCTGTTCCTTCCAGCTTCTCTGGTATAGCTGAAAATCTCAGGTTTTCCCTATGTGCACTGTCCTCTAATTCTACTATTTTTTGAAACAGCTCTTCCTGAGCAGTGTCATATTCAGCTAGCCTTTTCTTTATTTCGACCTCTGATTTATCATCTTATCTGAATATCTGTTTAAAGTTTCTTCCATTTTTCCAGCCTTTTGTTGTTTGTGTTGATATACTTCATCAGTGTTTTACTTTAACCAGGTCTGTATGCAGTTATCTTATATCTTCCTGTAGGTTACTGGAAGTCATGTCTGAAGGTCACATTGCTTTTTGTTGAACTGCTCCATTACTTTCCTCTGTTAGTCTTTCTTCGTCACTTTTTGTAGCTGATTTTTTTCAAGTCTTCTGTATTTCTTTCTTTCTGGCATCCAGACAGTGCATTTACTAGCCAGTTACTGAAATTTACCCATAAACACATATCTACTGGCCTTCTCTGCTGAGTTTCTGTTTTCACACTGGAAGAGCTAGAATTAAGCTATTACTCAATGTGCATCTATGTTGGAAGTAGAAGAGAATCTGAATTCTGATGTACTTAGTATACAGCAAGAAATGGCCAGCTGAGTAACATATTCCATGACATGGAGAAGTACACCTTATCTAATTCTGTGCCTCATAGCTCTCAACCTGTAATCTGTAGCCTTGCACGATATCCTTCAGTTTCACAGCTTACTTTTTGTTGGACAAACTTTTGTATTTCCTCCTTAGCATGTACTTCATCAAAAAATGTCTAAAAGTCTAAAATAATCATTGCCAAAGGCTCCAAGTATTTTAACACTTTAACTTGGAAGGTTGACAGAATAAAAATATGTGTATTAACATGTAGTTTATGGGGTAAAAGATGTCTGTAGCTGTTAATAATTTATCATTATTTATTGAGTGAACCTTATCTTTCCTCAACAAGTTGCCAAGTTTAGGAGGATAGAGCAAAATTTTAAACAAAGCTCAGGTTAGTTGAGATGCACCCGGCATCACTGGTGGCAGCTGTGCAGTATTGTAGCATACTGTTAACCATGCCAAAGATTAGTTGATGTGATGTCAGTATGGGCTCCAAAGGTGAAGTATGAGTTTTCAGGTGAGAGGCAGTGCATACATGTATGACTATACAACATAGTATTGAGTAAAATAATTATATATATATATATATATATATATATATATATATATATATATATATATATATATATTAATGTATAACAAATTAATTTTGTGTTTTCTATTAATGTATGTGTACCTATATCATTGTTTAAACTGTGATTTAAAAATATATTTAAAAAGATGATATTAAAATTGGGAAGATGAATAACAGTGTTAATGACAACTGAGAGGAGTAATCTCTCCCATCTGTGTTTCTTATTTGGATTAAAGAGCATACTCACACTATAAGTAAGGATAAAAACAGAATAAAGTCAAGTTTCTTAGGTTCATAAAATCTAGAGCACTTCATGTTGTTGTAAATTTGTGTATAAGCCTAGACGAAGATGAATATAGGGGGGTGCCTAATGTTTACTATGCACAATGCTTCATATTAATAGCCATGAAAAAAATTCCAAGATTTGAATTTTTTAACCAAAGAACTTGATGTAAAGGGAGATCTTAGTTACGCACATATGTTAAAATCTTGGTTTTGTATCCATTACGTTACAGAAGAGCTAATGGCAACCTTACATTTGTAAGGCAAACCAAAACAGTTTCTTTTTTGAATGCCCAGGGCTTGCCAGGCTTAAAAGCAAGGGCATGGTAAAACTAGTTAGTGGCAGCATTGTTTAATGGTTCTTTTAAAGCACTGTTGCCCTATGGAATTTGTATCTTAAATTGTTAAAGAACAGTACAGACCTCACTGAATGTAATTTCAAAGTTGATAATGTAATGTATTGAGACTTTTTAAGATATGGTAGTCAGGAACTAGGACTTTCATCCATGCTTTAACATGCTTTCTTTATCTTATGTTCTGTCCATTGTATGCTGCACTGTTTATTTTATTGCTCAATGAATGCAAATTCTCTGAGCCTTAACTCCTCAAAACTTGATTCCCCAACAATACTGGCATTTCCACTGAGAAACATTGTGAAGGAATCATGCAGGCCCCAAGTGACATTTCTGGGTGTTTGCTCACTTTTCCCTTTGTAGTACAATGGTGGTGTGGATTACATAATTTAGACTGTTGTGGGAGGCACAGATGGGCTTACCCCTTGTACCAAAATAACAATGAAAACAGTGCTTTTGTGCAGTTGTTTTCAGTGGGTTGACTTTCTGGGAGTCGAGGCTCAGTGCATTTGATTTTGCCCACTCTAGGGCAGTACTACATAGAGTGACAACTAAAGCAACTATGTTACCAGTATTATACCTTGATGCCCAAGTTCCTAACTCAACATTTTATACTGTATTAATTCTGTTTTACACTATCTGTGAGGAATTGGAGTCCTTGACATTATGGTACTTCATTTTTGAATATTATTATGACATCCATTCTGGTATGTCGTTAATGTAATAAGCACCTGCTCCGAGTGCCTTTACACCTTGCATACCTTTCAGTTCTGAATCTAGAGCCAAAGACTGAAATATTCTAGTCCTTATTCCTAATATAACTTGCACTGGCTCCATGCCTGATTGCTAGAAAGAGAATTTCAGTTTACAAAGATTTATTTTTCCCTAAAGAATGGTGGTGATGCACAGCATCAAAGACATTTACTATAAGAAAGGGTGAGTGTTATGAAATGTGGTGTACCATAAAGTATTTGGCCTTGCACTTTGGATATGAATTCATGCTTGAAATGTAGCACCAGCTGTTATATCACAGCCCTTACATCATGACACTGTCATTAAGGGAAACTGGCTAAGCTTAAAATGTCCCACAAGGGCAGCTAGCATAGTACATACCTATGAAAACATATCATTAACTGTCAGTATAAAATTGCAATGTCATGTTGTTAACAACTATGAAAATTTACCTGTAAGCTTTTTAGAATGAAGGTAAAACTTCCTGTCTTTAGTCCATACAGCTTACTTATTACCTGTGAACACAACCCAAAACATTGCTATTAGCTTCATATGCACAGAATTGCATATGAAGATGCATCGACTCATTCATGCCCAGTAGGCTTGCTGTCTCCATAATTTGTGAATATATGAGCATGGCTTAATTTGTTGAATGTTTGCTGCTATTTGACTTGAAGCAACAAAGGCCATATACTAATTTGTTGGTAGCAGTCTCAAAAAGCTTATGTATTCTTTGCTAAAAAGAAATCATTTTGTAAATGCACCTCTTAGAGTTAATTTATAGCAACAAAGGCACAGATATGAACTTGCAATACAATTGTACATTCCTTTCCCACATTTGAGAGTCACAGCCTTTCCAAAACGGGCACCTTCTCAACACTGTTGCATTCCACATTCAGCCCTATCTTCCTAAGCTCATTTCTGTGCTCCAAAGTTACAGGATGGAAGCACACAGTACAGCATATATCATTAGTTTAGAATCAATCAGTGGAAGGGGCGTATAGTTGGAATCAAGGACATTGCTGTCAACAGTCTATTCTTCTATCAACTCAAATACTAGTGCTTAAACAGATTATTTATTGCCTTGCATTTGATATTTTACTAACTTACAAATGACATTCTTAAACAAATAAAATACAGTTGTTTATCTGACAGGATATGGAATGCAAGCAATCTTGTCAGCAAATTTCAGCTGTTCATGTGCCCATATGTGAAGATCTGGTTCTTCTTCTTTTTTGTCTCTTTTGGTTTGGGTGTCTTTGGTCTTTTAACTTTTAAATATTTGGATTATACTGTTCTGCTTGTAGGCATTATTGTTTATAGTTAATTGTCTGTATATATGCCAGTACATGAATATATGCAGGCGCGTCTGTGTTTGTATACATATTTACTTACATGCATGCATATCTTCAATTTGTGTGTCTATGTTTTTGTGTATATACACATTTATGTTTGCTTGCATACTTGCATTTTTTTTGCATGTATGTATGCGTAATTTTTTTGAGGAGAATAGATTATATAGTACTTACTGCTAACCAAGTACATACCTAAAAATCTGAGGCCATCTGTATTAGTTTGATAATATTCTAGATATCATATCATTAAATTTAAAAGCATCACAAGACACCTGACAATAATTGTCACTGGCTTGTAGGGTGTTGAACATTTCATACCCATGGGAAGTTCTTCATTGTCATGTCACAAAGAAATAAAACATTGCTTTGTAATTGTTTAGAATGCAGCTTGATTTTAAAATAAATCATTTAATTATATATTTTACCAGGATAGTGAACTACACAATTCATTTTCTGGTGCCCAGTTCTGAAAAGTAATTGGAAGTGGCTCAAAAAAAAAACAAAGTTGATTTCATTGATTTCACAACCATTATCAGAGGCACTGGTAGATAGTTCTAAACTTGGATATTGCTTCTCACTGTTGCGTGTGCTCCACTGCTTTCTTGTTTCCATAAGCACCTGGGGTTGAGTTAAATCAGACTCACTTTCTTAGCAGCACTTCTGATAGTACTTGTTAAAGTAGTGTGATTTTTGTTGCTGTATTTCCTTCTGATATCAGGATATTATGTGGAACTGGCTTGTTTTACTGACTTATCTTTTTTTGACAGGCCACATACGAAACTGTAAGAAGTGAAAAAAAAAAAACAAGCTAAAACTAAGAATGCTTGCTTTAAAAGCACTGCTGTAGAAGTATTAATCATTTTTATGCTTAAGCTGTATAGCAGTATGTCAAAAAAAGATGTGGGCTGAATTTACAATTTGACTGAGATATCTTGCTATAATAAGACATTGAAAGGACAAATACTGCCAACATTATAGAGTAATGTTAAACATTCATGTTGTCTTTATGTGGCTGTTACTTTTCACTATCTGGTATCAAAAGCACCACTTGAGAAAATGCTAAATGATAATGCTGTATGCTGCTTCCTATGACATCATTTTCATTCTGCTAACAACCTTTGTACTATTATTAAAATGAGACCCATAGAAAAATTTCTATGTCTATATGGAAAACTACACCAAATAATATTTGTAATAAAGTAAAATAGAATAAAGTGAAAAGCTTCATTTTGCATATAATTGTCTGCTGCTTCTCACCATTGAGTATCAGAGAAGTGAACCTGTCAAAACAACAAAGCATTAATGCTGTATGTTGTTTCACCATCCTCTTATCCATGCTGTTTCAGTAAAAATATTTTTATTATTAAAAATGAATGTGTGCTCCTGCGTCCACATAAAAATGATACACTTAGAATGTAAACATATTTTTCCATGGCTTAAAATAAGCATGAACAGACCATATGAATGGAACCTTGCACTGCAGTCTTAACAGAAAGCTATGTTGCACATGACTGAGCAGATGTGAAAATGAGAAACTTATATGGCACATTTCTGAAGGGTATTAGATCTCATATTTAAATATCGATCATTATTTATCGATTGTAGTCTACAATTATTTTCCATAAAACCAGAAATGTTATGAGGAACAGATCCTAAATTTGAAGCAAAATAAGGGATAGTTGATAGCTATGATTCTGTCTACTCATTTTAGTAGGCTTCTTTGAAAGAGTTACTGAAACAATAACTAAAGCCACTCTGTTGGGTTCCTATTATTTTAGAGAACGCAATGAATTGCGAACGTTGTTTAGTTGAACACCATTACGCGAAATGGCAAAATACCGAAAGCACGGAACAGAGATTTTTTTCCTAGAGAAAAAAAAAAATCACTGGGCCATTTTCAGGGCATTGCCATTTCCTCCACTGTGGTGCATTCTAGGAATTGGTATATTTAAGTGGGGGGGGGGGTATGTGGGGGAAAAGCCCCCCCCACACACTTTTTTTTGTGTTTTGATTTTTTTTTCTTCAGATCAATGATTTTTTTCCCCTGGTAAAAAAATTCCTGATCCATGTGTTTGACATTTTGGGTTTTTGGTGATTATGAGTCAATTATATAGTGTATGCAATTCAGTGCATTCGCTTATATAATATAGACCCAGTCCGTCAATGCTGGTCTAATTAACAAGCTCATCTGTCTTATCATTGACCCCTATTTTACCAACTGGATAACTGAGTGGGTAACTCATAGGACACATATAATGAGAGATGATAGTACAAACAAACTTCTCTAATGGTGTCCTTCATTGCTCCTTGGCCCATTCCTTTTTGGCATCTAATTTTGATGATGATGTGAAGCTAGAATTTTGGGGCTTATGCTAACCACCTTTACTGACATTTGTAAACTAGATGCTTTTGCGACATTCTTTACTGATGTTCAGATCCCCCAAGAAGAGTTTGACCACGTCATCACATGGTGCGTTGCTCATTCGTTTATTTATTTATTGCATTTGTTAACCGGGAAAGTCCACTGGGTCTATAAAAAGTCCATTTTCAGTGGAGTCCCGGGGAGAAACGCTCCACATTAATTACATACAGAAGTGAAATAATAATACTTAGAACAAAGTGTTATGAGCAGTACATTCACATTTAAAGAAAATAATAGCAAAAACAGTGATAATGTTTATAATCAGGTATAAATGTGGCAGTAAAAGATGTCAAGTATTTAAATAACACATGAAAATAAATATATCTGTAGAATTCCTAGCAGAAGAGGGTTGCATTCAGGGTAGAAAGGATGTGACAGCAGGGCTATAGCAAGAAGAGTCAAGTTAATGAGACAGCAAGAAGTCATTATGGTAGAGAGAAGGAGAGGAGATGTTTGTAATTGAATGGTTAAAGTTGAGACTCCAGAGAGAAAAGTCAGGAATTGGGGTTATTTGTTGGGATCCTGCCCAAAAATGAAGTATAGTTTCATTTGGAAAACAAGACTTTCCAAGTGAATACCACATTATTGGTACTCCACTTATGATAGACATAATAATTAGAGACTTGAGTGCATTCATCAACAGTGAACTTTACTTTGACTACTTTGTTTCAGTCAAAGTTAAGAAATCATGTTTACCTTGCACAACTAATCACCAAAACCATGCCTTCTAGAACAAAGGAAGTCATAATTCCGTTTAACTCTTCTCTCATTAGACTCATCACTGAATGCAGTACTCCATTCAGGATGTATGTATCCAGAAATCTGATCCAGCTAAAAGGCCACTATGACCCTTATGGGACTAAGCTCCATAAACTACCTAGGTAGAATAAAAGCCCTATCAGTTTACTCCATATCTTACAGACCTTCCCATGAAAAGCCCTGTTCTTCTAGACTCCCTTCATCTTCAGAAGTTCATAATGCTATGAATACCTACAATAAAGATATCAGCCTCCATTGTAACATAAACAATTTCTTCTGGTGTGACAGGTATTTAACCTACTATCCCGTACCAAGGGAGAGTAATAAAGCAGTATGCTAGCAACCTTTAAAAATCGGTCTTGATGATTTGAGTGACTACATAATTTCACCACTGAGATATTTAGCTTAGATCTCATTGATTGAGTCAGATAAATTATTGACTAGTTTATTGGGTTACACCAGCTAGATGTCTCAATAGTTACGTAGACTGCTTGCATAGTAAAAAATATGAACATGTGTTATTTTGTACTATCACATGGTAATTTTTTGTCCACCTTAAAACATGCAAAATTAAATCTATTGTAAGGTTGTCTAGCTGCAAGGTTTATGCTGCTTAGTAGTTCTTATAAGATCATCTGATGGTTTTAAGAGTATTATCTGATGCAGACCAACCCAGCTATAATTACTATTATCTGCTTCAGTTATTAGGTTTTCAGTGATATATACAGTGCTACATTCTGGCATACTTAATTCTAATTTTCCTTTTCTAATTAAACAGTTACTTTCACTTGCAAGCAAAGAAAACCCAAAGAATTCACTGTGTGCTGTGAAATAAGTCCAAGATAAGAGATAAAAAAGTACAAAGAAACACACACGCACACACACACACACACACACACACACACACACACACACACACACACACACACACACACACACACACACACACACACACGACTCAATAAACCCACCACCACGTAAACATAAACATATTTAATAGTAAAACCAGTAAACCCTTTTGCTATATGACAGCTTTTTTCAGACCAAAAGTGAGAACATACAACATCCACATTTAAATATAATTACATCACCACCTGTTGCACAACTAACCAATGACAGGAATCGCATATTTAAAGATACAGGTACCTGATTTCTATAAAACATGAAACAAAAAACGTACTTCTAAGAGCTGTATAAAAGAAAAAAAATCTAAATAATAAAAACATCATACAAGTGTGCAGAAATTACTTCTTCCTCAAACCCCTAGACTTTAAAAGCATGCGTAGAGGGATATGTTCATTTAATCCATCGCCTTTATGGTACTGCAGTGAGATTATCCATCTCTTCTCCCTTAACTCAGTCTCATTTTCTATAGCCCCATTCTAATGTCAGTCCCCATCACATCTATGGCTATAAACTTAAAAGTGTGGTAGCACCAAATGTATTAACATGCTTTGCCAGGGCATTAACCATGTTCCTCTTATGTATACAATAAAGATGGTCTCTGACCCTTTTTTTAAACTTGCGGTTTGTTTTGCCAACATAGAATGAGGAGCATACCTCACAAAAAGTGATGCACATCACATTGATGGTATTGCAATCACCTGAAACAGAAAAATGAAACTCCTGTCCTATATCAGGATGAAAAAATATTCCATCAATACTTAGAAAAATCACAAAAATTGCACTTTCTGTATCTATGATACCCAAAGCAAAATGCCTGTTTTGGTGCCTTTTCATGTAACAGTAGCCTTTTCAAATTCTGTACCTCACGTTTTGTGAGGTATGCTCTTCATTCTATGTTGGGAAAATAAACCGCAAGTTTAAAGAAAGGGACAGAATTGTACATCTCTAAGAAGTATGTTTATTGGTTCATGATTTATAGAAATCAGATACCTATATCTTTAAATATGTGATTCCTATGATTGGTTAGTTGTGCAAGCGGTAGTGATGTAATTCTATTTAAATATCGATGTTGTATGTTCTCACTTTTGGTCTGAAGAAGCTATTTTATATAGTGAAAGCGCTTACCAGTTTTACTATTAAATACACTTATGTTTACATTGTGTTTGATAGCGTTTCTGTGTGTGTGTGTGTGTGTGTGTGTGTGTGTGTGCGCACAGTCTCGTGCTTTTTATCGCTCGTCTCAGTTACTTTCACTTAGTTTAGATAATCATCTCCTCTGATTTCAGCTCTTTTTTTTACAGTATTATAGCTAGGAACTGGCTTTGGGTTTTGCTTTTTTGGACAGGCATGGTATAATATCATTAGCAAGTTTGACAATTATCTGTTTTCAACAGCAGTATGCAATATGACACTGTGCAGCATAACACAGTTGTACCCTTTTGAATATTCTTATTCATTCCAAGTGACCAGTGGATTCATTCATAAAATTCACTTTTGTACTATGAATTTCTACTGTGAGAGTGACTTCTTATTAACTCTTCACCCATGTGGCATTACTTGACTTCATGTACAGTTTTACACTAATAACAGTTTGATATTGCCAAGGGCAACCTGATGGAAAGTTAGTAAAGATAACCATGGGTAGGTCCTTGTAAAGATTACCAAATGCTTTCCTAGTAAACAATCACAGACAGAGATTTGTGTTACTTCTGCAAGATTCCTAGGAGCACCAGTGGATAGGTCTGTTCTTAGTGGTGTTATCCAGCAGCTTGCTATGTAATGATAGTTCAGTTTGTACCATGCCTGGATTTGTCTCAGAGTTACTGTGACAAGTTAGCCTAGTATTTCCCCTGAAATGTGGTAGATGAGTACTCCCTTGAACACTGTGATTCTACCAGACTTTTTAGATATTCAAAGCCACAGACAAGTTAATATCAGTAGAGGGTAGAGGTGCAGCCATCTGCTTTAATTTCAGCTTTGTAATAGTTGAAATTAATAGTGGATTTACCAAATCCCTTCACTCTGTCTGTATCAGGCTCAAACTGCAAATTCTCTTAATTTGTTCTGCATTTAGTTATTTGAGAACAAGAGTTCACTTACTTTGTCATCAATACATATTTTAGTTTCAAGAGATGGCTAAGCATTGGTCATCTGATACCTGATTCACCTCAGTGAACAGCAAAGCACCAAGGCTTACCAGGCAGTCTCTTCAAATTATAGGAAGCTTTGTCTTTGCTCAGGTGCTTTCCTATGCTGCCTTCATCTGAAGCTTTCCTTTGATTCTGATTTTTATTCAGTTAAAAGTAATCGTGACTGAGTTGACGGTAATGCCCTGGTAGTGAGTCATTTCCCTGTGGTACATTTGGTTGGCGACACATGGCTAAAGTGGCATTCAGCTGCAGAGAAATATGGCTGTTGTGAATTTCCTGCAGGCAAAGGGAAGTACACATTGCCATGCCCAGAGCTTTAATGACCAAGTTCATGGGGGCAGAAGAATTAATGAGTGTTGTACTTAATGTGCAGTGGATGCTTATGTAACTACAACATTTAGATGGGTGCTACAACATGGAGGAAATCCTGCATGCTCTACTGTAGTCACATTTATGCTCCAGTATGCATTTTAGGTAATGTTCCCTAGACACTATGAGGGGGGGTAGTGGTCCACATACGCTAATTATAAAGGCACTGCCCATTATGCACTGCATTTTTACTGCCACTGACCACCTTGCTCCTGATGCCTGCCATACTGTCTGCCCTCTCATATTGCCTTGGTGACCATGGCCATTATTTTCTCCCTGTGCATTTGGTTACTGAAGTTGTGGCCAAGGCACCACATTCTTTTCTTTGCCCACAGGGAATTCACAACAGCCATATTTCTGTGCAGTTGAATGTCACTTCAGCCATGTGTCCCTGACCAAATGTACCACAGGGAAATCTCATACTGCCTATGCACCTGACCCCTATGAAGAGAGACACAGAATGACTGCTATGCTGCTTATGACTAGTTTTATCTCTCCATCCCTTGAAATCTTGAGAGTAACATACATGAGGACTAGCTATTCAACATTCTCAGGCTCTTTACCTTTCCCACCCCTAATTGTTATATGCATCATAAGCTTGACTCCATTTGTCTGGTGCACAAACTTGAAGCATGCCTGGATAAGTGCTGTTATTCAAAGAACTCATATCAGCTGTTATAAAATCTTCATATTTTTAATCTTAACACTATCTCCAGAATAAAGATCTCATGACCCGATAAGATCTGTAGACAATAATTCACATACTGGTTAATTCTTTCTGACTCACGTATTATAATATGTAATGTAATCTGGGCTCCCTGATGATTCATTTTTTTTCATTGTAGGTGGTTAATTTAAAGGTTGTAAAATAGAATAGGGATGTGGTAAATAAGGTTTTTCTTCTTTTCCATCCTATTTTCTCTCTCTCGCTCATATATATATATATATATATATATATATATATCGCCATATAAAACCCACTTACTACAGATGGCCATTGTTGGCATCTTAACTTAACTCTTGATGCTTTCCAGGATGGAGTTCCTTGCCTCATACTGATTGCCAGGGAGATAATTGTGCAAAAAAATTGATTCCTTACTCATCAGGGAAATGTCTATGAAAAGATAGATAGCAAGAGGAAAATCCTTACTTTCATTTTATTTTGTTTTATTTTACTTGCAATCATGACCTTGGTAAAGGGGCACAAACAGAATAAATGAGACAGTAAGCCTGATATATTAACAGACTACTAAAATAATGCACTGGAAACATGACACTGACAGAAAGATCCACTGTCAAGATGACACACTGGCAAGATTATATGTTAGCAAAATGACACATTAGAAAAATGACATGATGCATTGATGAAACATAAGTACCGCCATGATAAGTTGACAAGAGTATTGAAATTAACATATAAATGAAGTGAAAGAATCCAAGTGACTGGAGTTATTGTATTGCGCATGTTGTTCAAAGAATGGAATTCATCGAAATTATCCTTTTCTGCTGGCAAGTTGTACATGTCTCTGTTACTAGTCAAACAGTAATGCGCGTGCTGCTGAAGGAAGTTGGTATTATGATGAATGTCAAGCAACAGAAAGCAGCAAAATGCCTAAACATAAACGTTGCTTTAAATTTCTGTTTTCTTGTTATTCTTCCTATAGTTAACTGACTTATCTTATTTTAGATTCATCTTACAAAAACATAAATGATGGCTTTGTCAGTGAGGCCCAGTTACCCTAACACATCTCTCCCTTGACCTCAAAATGAGTTTGTACCTGTCATTCCTGTCCCAAGACATTTTCTGAAATGATTTCTCTGTCCTTGGAATTTTAATCTTTACACACACAGGAGAAGGTGTGGCCATTTTAAAAGCTTTTTACTCCAAAGGCCTCTGTGGATTCTGCCAAATATTTGGTAATTTAGCAACACTTATTACATAAGACCTAATCTGAAAAGGAAGAAAAATGTTACTACTTGACATGAAAATTGCAGCTGGTAAAAAAAAGAAGCAAATTATGTACATGGTCTAGGAAGTATTCCGTGGGTGTAAACATAGCAAGTCCTTGAAAGAAAAGCCTTTTTTTTCTTTAAACCATGATATGAGAAAAAACACTGTCGGTATTATTTGTTGTTACTACGGAAATATGACCTTACATCAGTGCCTACAATTTCCCAAGCATTATGTATTCTTGGAGATATAAATACATGCTAGTATTTAATTCCAAGATTCTCTGATAAAAGCAAGCAGGTACTCAATGTACACGTACTTTGGTTGGTACAGCAAAATGAACCTTTTGTTAAACAAAACATTTACCAAAACTGTTTTTGCATAACAGATGTTTTATCTATCTATCTATCTATCTATATATATATATATATATATATATAGATCTACTTCATAACATTGAAATTTCATAACGTTGAATTTCATAACATTGAGACCAAAACATCTAAATCCCAAAAAACTGAAAAACCAAAACATTGAAAACTCAGAACATTGAAAGTGTGCTTCATAACATTGAAAACTACAATGCATATGTAAATAACATCCTCTCCACCTATAACAACACCTAACTAACACACTTTCTACTAAGTTTATGCAGGGGGGCAAGCCCCCCCTGCATCCCCTGTTTGAGGGGCTCTGCCCCCTACAGCCCCCCCATAAATTAAATATACCAACTCCAAAATCACACTACAGTTGAAAAAAGTTAACTAGGTCACTAGGTTAGCAAATTAACTTTTTTCCACTGTAGTGTGATCTTGGAGTTGGAATATTTAATTTACAGGGGGGTATGGGGGGCAGAGCCCCCCATGAGGGGTGCAGGGGGAGCTTGCCCCCTGCAGAAACGTAGTAGAAAGTGTGTTTGTTAGGTGGTGGTGTAGTTGGAGGGGATCTTATTTACTTGTGTAATGTAGTTTTCAGTGTTATGAAGCACACTTTCAATGTTCTGAGTTTTCAGTGTTTTGAATTTTCGATGGTATGGTCTCAATGTTCTGAAATGAAATTTCAGTGTTATGAAATAGACCTATATATATATATATATATATATATATATATATATATATATATATATATATATATATATATATATATATGTATATGTATATGTGTGTGTGTGTGTGTGTGTGTGTGTGTGTGTGTGTATAAAAACATATGAAGATGGTAGAAGAACTCAGATATCTGGGTCATACTGGGTAGTATAGATACTAATCCTGTGAATACATCACATTCTCTGCCACCTTAAAAGTTATATTTGAATACATAGTGAATGTTTTAAGATTAAAAATTTACTGTATTGTTCTTTGGTTTCACGACTTTATGAAATGAGCATTAATTTAGTTCATCTTTCTACTCATATTGTTCCAGATTTGATTCACCATTTATATTTTATGATTTACTTGTGCAGAACATTGAAAAAACTGAATTGACTGCCACTATCAAAATAGTGTAATTCATGATAACTGAACTAATGGTCAGCTTCTGTTAAAATTTGAAAAGACATGCACTACTGGTAATTACCACCCAAATCTTTTTTTTTTTTTTCAGCAAGGGACCGTTTTTCTATCTGAGACTGTTGCAAGTGCAAAAGTAGTCATTTATTGTTTACATATTTACTTTTTGTTGACCAGATTCATTGCACTAGGCCTGTGACCTGTTTTCATGAGAGACACAAGGTAGTCTTTATACAGATTGGGGAAATTTGACCATGGCACTAGGGAAATCCCCGTGATGTCAGTGAGAATCGTCTGTGGTACCCAGGATATTTGAGGGAATTGGTTCTACAGACTGCTTAGAAGATGCACAAGAGTTACAGACACTTACATATTAAACTACAGCATTCAGTATTTTTAGAAGGTGGTTTGTCTACATATACTTTGCAGCAGTTGTACTGGTAGCCTGATGATCCAGCCAGTGGTTCAGATAGTTTGTAGTCTGTGTTAATGCAGGAAATCACAGGTAACATTAGTCATTCATATGACTCTCATTTTCCAAAAGTGCCTGCACTGAAGAGAATGAGGCCTTACAGCACCAGAATGGGTAGTATCAGTATAATTTTGACACTTCCTTCCTTTGACTACTCTCCTGAGTCTTATTCTTAACCATGGTTTTAGCTAGGAAAACTGCCTCTCCTGTGGCAACAGATTACGTGTTCTGATTCAAAACTGAAAGATTTCTGGCTTTACCAACAATTCCATAAACTAACAAAAACTTAAGCAGTTCAATCCTCAAACAATTTAAGCTGATGTGACTCCAGATTTCCAGACTTCACTGCTGGACAAAGCTTATATACAGTTCATCTTTCATCTTCAGCTGCTTACAAAATGCTGCCAGACACTTATTTGCAAATGTATTCATATAGTCACAGCTTAAAGCATATCACCTGGGGTGCTCATCCAGTAACTGGAAATAGATTCATAGGTTCATAGATAGGTACTAGGCTATTGGCCCTAGGGACTAAGTAAGCTTAGCCAACAAGGTTCCCTGGATTACGCCACCCAAGAAAGTTAATGTCCTGTGCCCCTGTCGAGCAGAGCCACAGAAGTGATCCCCGGGGTGCATTTTCTATTTCCCATCCACTCAAGATTTTTCTTGAAGAGTGCTAATGAGGAATTTTGCTTGACATAGATAATCAACAAAAATGCAACTTACACATTCTTACCCCATTCTGCATTGCTGATTTTAAACCTATTTGGTTTACATACAATTTTTATTTTTATTTTCATTTGTATTTTTAAAACTGCTTTTTCCTCTTCTTTGGACGATTTATGTATGCAATTTTATAATGGTATCAACACGGTTTACTAGTTTTGCACTATTTTACAAGCAGTGCAGATGCTAAACATTTTTTATGTAAACTTGAATGACTTGTTTATTTTTCCATGACATGTCAAACTGATTCCTTTACTGAGACCCAGCTGTAATTAAACATGTGACCAATTAAGACTCTTATTTAAACAGTAGCTCTCTCTTGAAAGAAACTGTTTTTGACTTGATAAAGCTTGGTATTACCCAAGCGAAAGCGCTTGTCTGATACTGCTGTTTCTCATTTTGCTGACCTTTGGATTTTATCACCTAACAACCGAATAAAGGATTTGCTTTTTTATCGAATTATTGTCTTCACTGACGGTCTTGGAGTTTTTTCTTGGTTTTGTGTGGCTTACATTTGGTTTTCCTTGACATAGATGGGTAGCTTGTTCCAGAGTATAGGAAGTCTCTGGGACAGTAATCTATCCCTCCAGCATGTCCTGTTTATTATGGTGACAAGGTTTAGGTCCCTAGAGCATGTAGCTTGCAGGGATTGGGATTTCTTTAGGTGTAGCATGTCCAAAAGCTCTGGGTTTAACATAGCTTTATATGTTAGGCAGAGATCTCCTCGGAGTAGGCGATATGCTACAGAGTAAAGCTGGAGTTTTTTGAGATGGTCAGTGTAGGGTATCTGTTTGAGGCCAGTAATCCTCTCTGTGAGGTACTTCTGTGGCCTTTCCAGCTGCTGCAGATGTCTTGTGAGGTACATTCCAAAAGGGGCATTGTACTCTATAATGGGTCTAATGAGTACTGAGTAGAGGGGAACAATGACCTCTTTTTTCCTGGATGAGAACCTTTTTGTGATGAGGTGCACCACAGAGAAGGATTTTCTGACTACTGTGGTGATGTGATTATCAAAGGAGAGATTACTGTCCACCTGGGTCCCAAGGTCTGTTATCTCACATTTGGCGTTAAGTAGACTGCCATTTATGTAGTAGTTCACTGGTACAGATTTTTTACCAAAGGGGATGACAGTGCACGTTTTGGCATTGAGCTTGAGGCCATGCCTCTGATACAAGGCATCTGTCTCAGTGAGGCCCTTCTGTAGGATGTCCACATCATTTGGGGACTCAACTATGGCTCCTAGTTTACAGTCATCTGCGAACTTCATTAGGCAGAGGCCTTCTGTGTTAGCTTGTACTTCAGAGAAGTAGATACCAAACAGGAGAGGTCCCAGGACTGAACCCTGTGGTAATCCACTTGTCACTGGTTTGAAGTCAGATTTGGAGTCTGCAACTTTTACAGTGTGGGTTCTGTCAGTGAGCCAGTTGGCAACCCATCTTGTGACATATGGATTTATACCTAGTTTAGTGAGTTTAGCTATAATTCCAGAATGGGGGATGGTGTCAAAAGCCTTGGCGAGGTCAAGATAGGCTGTGTGAACCACCTTACCCTCATGTACGGCTTTGGTGACTGCCTCAAAGAAGTCGATCAGATTCAGAAGGCATGATCTGTCTTTCACAAACCCGAACTGGGTAGGGTCCAGAGTTTGGAGGTTACTGATGTCTTTGTTTATGAGTTCCATGATGATACATTCCATGGCCTTGCAGACATAGTTGGGGACCTATAGCAGGCTATGACCGGAATCGCTGTCTTACCTAATGTTAGCTGCACCTGAAGTATCTCAGATGCATTATGTTGGGCTACTACTCTGGAGGTGTGCACATCTTTATGAATATGGAAACACCACTGCCTTTGGAGCTTTGGTCCAAGTTCTGGGGCCGAAAGGTGTGGAATGAGTTATAGCCTGGTAGTGCAGGGGTGCTTTCTGCTGCTTTCAACCAGGTCTCTGTTATGGCACAAATGTTGATGTTCTCCAATTTAAGGAGTGCTTCGAGCGAGTGCATTTTGAGATTTAGACTTCTAGCGTTGAGCAACGTGACCCTCAGATTGCATTTGTTTGTAGCTGTTATGGTGGTAATTTGGTCTTTGGAACACCGCCTAAAAAAGGCACTATATAATTCTGAGCAGATGTAAAATCCACACAGTCGGTCTTTCAGCTTCTGCCTGTTACAAACACTATCAACTACATACTCGTGGATTTATTTGCATAGGCATTGGTTACACTAAATCACCTGAGACACTTGCCCAGTAACTGTAATCATAGTTGATCTTTCAAAGCTATTCTGAATTTCTGTTTTGAAGATTGCTGTTAACCCTGCCCACCTACGCCTTTATACAGTACAGAACAGATGACTGAGTGAATTAAGTGTTTTGAGCGATGTCCTTCCTTTTGCCCAAAAGCTAAACCACAATCAAAGGATATAGCTACAACAGTACTCTCACTATGTCTAAAACTCTGCTGTAAAACTACATGTTCACTTTCCAGTAGTATTCACAAACTTGAATTGCATCTCTCTAATCAGAATTGTGGCATAAAGTGTCTGTCTGGACCTAGTGAGTGTGATTTTATGATGTGATTTCTGCTGCACATTGTGACCCAAATTGTCAGACTCTTCCTGCTTGTGCATTTCCTACATCTAGTTAAATAGGGTTGCCTGATCATCAGCATGCTTTTCATTCAAGGGATATAGAAATTACGATTGCCATGTGCGTTCTGTGACATGAAAAGAATTACACTTTACCTCCCTATGGTAATTCTGCAGCAGTATTTGGGCCTGTGATATACCTCCTCCACACTTTATTAAATTCACTTTTGCTGAAATCCCTTTCACTGTCGCTCTCTTTCTGTCACTCACTCACTACTTTGCCCTTCTCACTTTATACTCACTTTATTATTTTACAGGGGTTTCACCCTAATTTCCTTTTTTAAATAAATTGCCATCAAATTACTGTCATTTACATTATAAAAATGAATGAATAACATTTGTGTGCATTATAGTTGTATGAAAAAGGAAATCAGAGTTGACAGTCAAGCATAACATTAAATGACTAGTGCATTATATTTTTATACACTTAATGAGTCACCACAGTAACCTTCCTTACAGTTTCATCATCTAAATTCCAGTGGTGCTGTCCATATGCAAACCCTCACACTCCTAATTTCAACAGAGTGCATCCAAAATTGAATGGAGTTGTGGACAGCAGTACACACTCTAGGTGGTGCCTATCAGAAGAAGAGTTGTGCAGGCCATCCACTTACGGCATCGGCTATGGTGTGCAGTATCTTCTAGATAGGAGAACTTGCATCACAGACTGCATACCATGTCAGGGCTACCCACTCGATGTTGTAAAGACTGGCCGTAGATTACTTGGTCATGTTGACTTATGTCATCAAAAATGTGCATGGGTATACATGGTGTCATGTAAGCCGAAGACCTGGGCTACTCTGACCTATGCCATGGATCTGTGGTAATGGTAGGGGGGGGGCTCTTTGTGTCTCTAACTGGACATAAAACCAAACAACCTGCCAAACATAAACTAAGAATTGCTACCCTCAATGTAGGTTCACTGACAAGATGCAGCTTGGAAGTGGATGACATGATGGCAAGAGGAGGCTGAATATCCTGGGTATCCAGGAAACATGGTATAAGGGCAGAGCAGCAAAGCCTTTCAGGGAGAGGAGAGATTAGAAATGCTGTGGGAGTTGTGGCAAAGGGCAGTCTTCTGAAGACAGTGAGGGGTGTCATCAGATTTAGTGATAGACTTGAAGCAAACAGAGTCCAGTGTAATGACAGGACAGTATTGATCATCACAGACTATGCAACACAGGAGGATTGTAATGGTGATGAAGAGTGCATTCAGGTAGAGGTGCCAGACCTAATAGATGAAGCAGGACAACATGAGAACAGAGGCTAGCACTGACAATGGGTAGAGCAACAGAAATAAAGAAGGATAGGCCTTTGTAGACTTCTGTCTGGCAAATGATTCAATGTTGTCTGTATCATACGGCAGTACTGGTGACACCACTGTTTTGTACACATTACCTTTTAGATTCTTTGGCATTCTTCTGTCACACACTACTCCTGAAAGAAGAATGCCAAAGATTCCAAAAAATAAGGCGCACAAAACAGTGGTCTGACCAGTATTACTGTATGTTACAGACAACTGGGAGTGAAAGCAGAGCAGTTGTGAATGGGAGAGGTGATGGAGATTAAGTGCCTAAGAAGGGTGGCAGGATGCAGAATGTGTGAGACATATGGAAATGATCATATCAGAGCAGAAGGCAAAGTAGTTCCAGTTATAGAGAAGGTCAAACAGAACAGATTATGATTGATTGGGCATGTTTAGGAAAGCAAAAGATGATTTGGCAAAGAAAAATTGGGAGAAACAAGAAGAAATGTGGACATCCAGGAAAGAGATGGCTGGATTGTATGGCAGAACAATTGTGACAGTAATGCATAATTGCTGAAGAAGGTAGAGCGGCACTGAATCAAGAGACGTAGCAGCGGTTGACTTGACCCCTCGACCCTATGTAGAAAAAAAATGGGATAAAGGGATTTTGGAGATGATGATGATGACCATGATCATAGAGCGGCACTGAATCAAGAGATGTGGCAGCTGTTGACTTGACACCTTGACCCTATATAGAAAAAAAATGGGATAAAGGGATTTTGGTGGGTTTCTGTTACGTGATCGAACTTCAACAAGTTCAAACCCTATATGGTCGAAGCCATATAGTCGAACTTGCAGAAGTTCGAACACGGAAACAATAAAAAATAAAACATGCAACAGTAAATTAACTGTTGCAAGTGGGGTCAAGCCCCCCTGCACCCCCACGTGGGGGACTGCACCCCCAACACCCCGCTCTTTAAATATACCAACTTCGGGATCGCACTATAGTGTGGAAAAGGAATGTTTCCCTTTAATGCACTGTAGTGCGATCTCGGCGTTGGTATATTTAAAGAGCGGGGGGGGTGTGAGGGTCCAGGGGGGCTTGCCCCCCCACGTGCAACAGTTAGTTTACTGTTGCGTGTTTTAATTTTTTTTTCTGTGTTCGAAGTTTTGAAACTTCGAACAGACAAGTTCAATATTGTCATGTTTGAAGTTTCAAAACTTCGATCATGTAATAGGAACCCGATTTTCGTGATGATGACCATTATCATAATAGTGATAACCCCTTAATAATCGAGGAATCCAATGCATTATCATTTCCCTAAAGTCATGTCTGTTATGTGAGCTTTTGTACACTTAACCAATTTGCTGTATATTTCAGAATCACTTAAAATTCCTCTCATAAAGTGCAAACATTCACCTTGACTCCAAAATCATTCTTCGTTGGAGGTATGTCAATAAAGGGATTCACTATACAATCTCGAAATACTGAAATGTCGAATTTCAGTATTTCGAGACTGAATAGTCAAAAAACCAAATACATGAAAATCCACAATCACGAATACTACAATTGCGACCATTCACACACACACACACACACACACACACACACACACAAACCAGGACATACTCACAAATACACCTACCTAACTAAACAAACATAACAACACACACAAACACACTTAACCTACCTATAAGCAGGGGGGCAAGCCCCCCTGCACCCCCCCACCCCCCCACTTATATATTCGAACTACGAGGTCACACTAAACACACAAAAAACACCACCGCACACACTAACACACACTAAAATCCCTACCCATTATCCTCAAATACACAACACTTACCTGAAACCCCAGATAAATCCACAAACTGTACCACACATCACGAATGCAACACCACGATAGCGGCGGATTCGGCATAGTGTAGTTTCGGTTAACTGTACTTTCCACTATTCGGTCTCGACGTACTGAATTTCGACATTTCAGTAAGTCGAGATTGTCTAGTGTATCCCAATAAAGTCCACCATTAATTTCTATATCTCCCATATTCGCTCATCACATAAACAGTGCTGGATCTGTTTAATTTATTTGTTTTTATTTATTTATACTTTAACTGGGTAAATGAACTGGTCAAGCTACCCTTTTTAGCCACAACGTGGGCCACAATCACAAAGAAAATAATAAGTTAGAAATGCAATCAAGAATACAAAGAAAAAAATAATATGGTCATTAAGGCAATACGTTGCCAAGGTATGACAGTGAATAAGTAAAATATAAAACAAATGCATACCTTATTAATACTTAAATATACAAAGCAAGAAGCAAACCCAGATACCGAATACAAATCCACAATCCAGATAAATTCAGTACACTGCATCTGCCACATGCACAAGACCCTTTAATTCCATTGAAAAACTTGGTAAAACACTTTAAAAATGCCACAAAATAAAAGCTAAATGGTTGAGCACTTTTGTCTGTTAATTCACCATCTTCAGAACTGCTAGCTACTAACACAGTAAGCTTAAAATAGGCTTTCAAATTCACACACCCCTCAAAAATAACCAATCAAAACTAATATTCAAATAAGGAATACATACACCCTATTAGAGCTCTACTAGCAATAAAATGACCAATGATCATGACACTTCTGATAACCAATAAGAAATGCAACTTTGACAATTCAACCAATGGTCGCAGTGACAAAAACTAATGTACAGATGAACAATACATAAACGCCATAGGTTACATCTTATCCAATCAAAGGTCCAGAATGGAAAAATGGACCAATAGTAAAGTGGCCACAAGTACCAATAATATGGGCAGCAGGAACAGTTTACCCAATGGCAATAAAGTTAACTGAAAAAGTCAAACAGGTGAATGAAATTCAAACTCATAACCCCTAGTTTACAAGACCAGTGTCCTAACCCCTGAGCTTCAGCGTCAACTTTTACTGGATCGTACTTTAACTCACTAAAAATCAAAATGTTCTTGTTCAAACCAGGGTGGTTACTGGCATCCAACTTTAGCTGCCAAAATAATTCACAATCCAAAAGTCTTGTCCACCAATAACCCACAAAGGCTCCCTCATTAATCTGTTCCATCAGAGAGAAAACAAAGAACCAAAAATCAACACATAAAATAGAATGCTTAGCTAAAACACTTTTACTGCTATTCTGTTGGATACTGTAGTTGTGTTGATATATTCTACAATTCAAGGCATTATCAGTTTTCTTCACATAGAACATTGAACAGGTGGCACATCAAACTAGGTAAACCACTCTCTCTGACAGGGATTAAACCTTCTGCCTCTCGAGCTTTTACTGATTATTTTGTATATCTGCCCAATGTATTCAGTTTTAATAAACTGTTTGCACCTTCCACCCTTCTTTGTTATCACAACACCATCAAGATTGTCTCTTAACAACTTCTTCAGTATTTTGAAATTCAGCATTGTAAGGTTTCAGTATAATGAGATTCAGTCAAATGAGTTTTCAGTATTTTGAAAATTAGGTATTGTGGTCTCAGTCATTCCTCTCTTGACACAACAGTGGTTTCTCTAACAGATTTTTAATATTAAATTTGTTTTTATATGAAAAAGTGGGTTGGCTCACCCATAATTTCTTCATCTTGTCATGGTGCTGAAAAATAAACTGATTCTCGCATATAACCTGTTCAATGTTCTTAGGATCCGTGGTGTAAAATAGCATCATGTTGACACTGGTGTCAAAATTGGATTCAGAATGGGTTGTCGTGGCACCTTGTAAGCCAAATTTAATAATTGGTGCATAGGAACCTCCAGCCATTCTGTTGGCCAACATCTCGTCATGAAGGGGGAGACAAGACCGAGTCAGGATAACCATGTTCACGTAATATGTCCATTAACATCGCAAACTCTCTTAGACAATGTGAATCATCAGAAGTTAGTCTGGACACATGGATCAGTTGGCTCTTTACTATTCCCTTTTTTTTGAAAAAAGGGATGATGTCAGGAAAATAAATAGAATTACAGTAGGTGAGTTTCCTATAAATTCTAGTGTCCAGTCCATCAACACTTGATTGTACCAATTCAATGTCCAGTTAGTTCATTTTGTAATGATCAACATTCCAAGTGAAATGTAAAAGGTTGGTGGTACTCTCCAATTCCGATACAAAATCTGAAAACTGCTGTTGTGACCCCTTCCAGATGATCAGTAAGTCATCTAAAAATGGAAATAGGTTACACAGTTCACATATAGTGGGTGTTTTAACACCGTATCCAATTCCCATTTTAACAACACAGTGCTCGCAAAAATGGGGGCACATGTGGCCCCCATCGCTATTCCCACTTTTTGCTTAAAAAACTCACCATCAAATGACAAGTAGTTATTATCGAGTACTGTAGCCATCAAGCCCCTAAACAAATCTACTTCTGCAGTTGGTACATGACCAAATCTGCTAATAATCTCTGAAAACCATGTCAGACCCAATTCATGGGGAAATCACAGAAAAGAGACTCAATGTCACATGTTACAAAAACACAATCCTGGATGTTATCGATGTCATGTAATTTGTCAACTAGGTCCCACAAATTTTTCACAATATGTCTATAGTCCCCTAAAAGTTCTTTAAACAATAATCAATATATTTGGCCAGGGGCTCCGTACATGTCCCTCTGGCCACCACAGTGTATCTCAGTGGTGGGCCATATAAATCCAAATGAATCTTAGAGATACCAAAAATGTTTAGTATCACCAGATTCGGGACTCTCAAATAGTTGTACAAATCCTGAGAAATGACATCAAATAACAAGAGCTCATTCAACATAACCTTAATGTTCCTGTAAGCAATTTTGATTTCATAAAGGAAGACACAGTTGAATAAGCCTCATAATCTGCCAAAATATTGTGTAAATGTCCAGAGTAGTCATGAGTACTCATAATGACTTTCTGACTATCCATAACTCTACCTAAGTGTTGTCTCTCTCTTTTCCACAGTGCTCGGTCCTGGGTGCTCCCTTCCTGCCTCAAAGCAAAAGGAATAACTCCAGCCACCTCCTGAAGACACTCTAACTCTGCCAGCCTGCTTGGTATCAGAACGCTACTGCTGAAAAGTCCCCTAACAAGTTTGCGTTAAATGTATGTTGCTCACTACTAAATTATACAATGCATTGTAATACATTTTGTGCTAGTCTGGCCTCCCATGCATGTGTGCGTTCTAGCAGCCCACCATAGACCATATGCCACTTCCTCCTCCTGTTTACACTACTAAGACTATATTTAAACCTAAGTCAGGTTTAGACTCTTCTTACTTCCTCCCTCCACCAATGAGTAGCAGCATCTACCCAAGTAAACCCCACCTGCACACTTTCACCCTGATATGTTAATTTTCTACAATAGAGTCTGCTGAATTTATCATTCTATGACTGCATATAGCCTTTCCCTCTGTACTAAGCCTCCCTCAGTAAAGGTCAGCCTGTACTACCTCCCCCAAAACTTTTGAACAAACCCTCTTTCTACAGCCATTTAACTGCCCTTCACTGATACATTTTCTGCTGTCCTCACCTCTTCAGCTCTGTCCTGCTCCATTTGCCCTTCAGGCTCACTCCGCTCTTCTACCCTGCCCCCAATTTCCACCCGCCACCAGCAATCATAGCTTTATTCCTCTTTGACCCCTCCCCCAACCTATTCACCCAATAACTGTTCCCCCCACCAAATCCCTCCCCTCTACGTCCCTTCTACACCCTCCATCTGCATACCACCAATATAATTACAAAATCCTCCTCTTCTACTGCATCTCTATTTTACTCCCATACTAAGATCCTATAAAAACCTTCTGCACTCAAACCTCCCTTCCTACCCAACCTTCTCTTTCCATTACTCCCACTTCATTCTTTTCTTCCCTTTAGCACTAATATGCTCTTATCAGGTCATCATATCCTCCTAGTCCCCTGCCTCCTCTCCCTTATCCTAATTCCTCTATATCTTGCTAGCTCATACAACTCTAATACTTGCCCAAAATTAGCTTCCAAAACTACTAGCATACATACACACCTTCACACTCAATCCCACTCCCATTTCCACTCCATCTCCTCATCTCTTATCCAGCCCAATACTCTTCACTTATTCCACCCTAAAATTCTCTCCTTTAAAGTTAAGATATGGCCACCCACTCTAACCTGAAAACCATCATATCTCATACCTAGTAAACCTAAATGGCTAAAGGACAATACCTTCAATAGCTTAGTCCAAGCTGGGGATATTCATCCTAACCCTGGTCTTACCCCTTCCTCTGCCAACACCCACATTCTACCATCCACCTCCTACCATAATACCCTAAAGCTTTTCACTTTGAATGCACAAAGTCTTAACAACAAAATTCACCACTTTCAAGCTTGGTTAAGCCATAACCAACCTGACATCTTAGCCATCTCCGATACTTGGCTCAAACCCTCTATCTCTGACTCTGAGATCCTACCCCCAGGATTTCATGCTCTCAGAAGTGACCGCCTTAACAAAAAAGGTGGTGGCTCTGCCCTAGTCTACTCTAACCTCCTTACTGTAATTCCCCTTCAAACTTCAATTCTCCAATTCCAGAACACAAAACTAACTGCCGGGCTACTAAAACTAAATAAACACAAAAATATCTGTATTATTGCCCTATATATCTCACCTGGTAATAATATCTCTA
Source organism: Protopterus annectens (assembly GCF_019279795.1). Taxonomy (NCBI): domain Eukaryota; kingdom Metazoa; phylum Chordata; order Ceratodontiformes; family Protopteridae; genus Protopterus; species Protopterus annectens. Next base: position 256,813,232 of record NC_056751.1, on the reverse strand, counting down.
CACTCAAAGAAATTCTCTTATGGGCTTCTACTAGAATCCACTATGAAACATACATCCTAGGAGATGTAAATATTGACTGGAACAAAATCAACTGCCACTCCCCCTCCCTAACAATTAACGTCTATAACTTCTCTCAGTTGATCCTCCCCATCACCCGACCAAACAAAATAAATCCACCTGGATCCTAGTTTCAAACCCATCTAAAATAACTAACTGTGGCACCATTCCTAATACCATTAGTGACCACCTTCCAGCCTTCATACATCGCTCAACCAGCTCTACCCCACACCAGCACCAATACATCCACACTCGCAACCTTACTAACTTTAACCCCACAACTTTCTCAAGCATATTTAAACAGATGAGTGGCAAATTCTAAATGCCTTTCCTCTTGACAGTGCTATAGAATACTTCAACTTTGTCTTCCTAGACACCCTAAATTCCTTCCCCACTAAGAAAAAAAAAGGATAAAAGCCAAAAATGTTCCTTTGCTATCCAAAGAAACAAAAAAGATTATGCACCAAAGAGAAAAAAATTGGAAACTCTACCAAAACAATAAGCTGCCCACTACTCTTCTCCAATATCAACAGCTGTGTGACCTTGCAAAAAAACTAATCACCAAGGACAAGAAATCATATTACATCACACTTCAGTCCAAACATAATAAAAATCCCAAACTTTTCTGGAATTCTCTAAACTCTCTTCTCAATCCAGGCTCCAAGAATAACTCCTGTCCTGACCCAAGTAAATCTGACCTCGAACTAAGCTCCGAATTTAATTCATTTTACATAGAAACCATTTCTAACCTCACCAAGACATTTCCTAACAATACCCCATCTTCCTCATATTCACCATTTTCCAATTCACCCAGCAACCCTCCCTCTCTGTTTGAGCTCAAACCCATCTCCACTAAATTTATACAAAAACTTTTATCCAAACTTAAAACTTGCTCTAATGCTCCTGACAATATCCCTTTCTCATTCCTGAAATGTGCTGCTGATGGCATTGCTCTTTCAATCAGCATCATTATAAATAGATACATAAAGGAGTCTTATGTCCCTAAACTCTGGCGCTCAACCTATATTCTTCCACCTCACAAAGGTGGCAAAAACACCAGCATCTCAAACTTCTGCCCAATTGCTCTGCTCTCTCCAATCTCCTAGAAAAATGCATCCACCTCCAACTCATGCCTTTTCTGACCCGAAACAACCTTCTCACTCCCACTCAACATGGCTTCCGCCCAGGCCATAGCACCATAACTGCTCTACTCTCTTTCCTTGAAACTGTCAACCAGGCCCGAGATTCTGGACATTTAGTATCCACCATTTTACTTGATCTGTTTAAAGCTTTCGATACTGTGTCCCACAAACACCTTCTCTGTCAACTCTCCAACCTACATCTCTCACCCAGCACTATATCCTGGTTCTCCAGTTATCTGTCCGAAAGATCACAGGCAGTCAAATGGAAGAACTCCATCTCTTCCTTCCTACCCACCCCAACTGGAGTATCACAAGGATCTATTCTTGGCCCCATGCTTTTTAATGTCTTCATCGATAACTTTCACTCTGCCATTCCTGATACCAAAATCATTCAATATGCAGACGATTCTACATTAGTTTGCTCTGCCTCAAATCTCTCTGAACTTCTAAACAAAACCCAAATAGCATTTTCAAGAACCGAAAACTGGATGTGCCAAAACCACCTCTCTCTAGATGCAAATACTTCAAAGATTTTACTTTTCCCTCCTACAAAGTCCTTCTCCTATGACAAAAACAACTTCAAAGTCTATAGCAACACCAATTCACCAATAGAAGTAGTTCCCTCTGCTAAACTACTTAGTATTACCATTGATGAACACCTCAAATTTGATATACATATTCAACAAAATATCAAGAAAACCCACCAAAAGCTAGGCATGCTGGACAGGAACAATCGCTTTTTCTATAACTCTGCAAGGCATACACTGGCCACAACTTATCTTCTCCCTTCCTTATTATATGAAGCCCCTCTCCTAAACAATTTTCACCTCCAAAATAGAAACTTGCTATAACAAAATTTCTAAATTCGCCACAAACTCCAAAAACTATACCCATCACTGCCTTACCCTACAATCCCTGAATTGGCTAGAACTCCCTGACTACCTAGATTACCTCCAACTCACTACTGCCCATAAACTCATATTTCACCCAACTCAATGTCCAGCACTAACTAATCTCTCCCCCCCCCCAGGTACCCAAAAGAACACTAAGATCTGAAGATCAGAATCTAATAGCTATCAATAAACCTAAACATCCTGCAGGCCAACTTCTTCTCGCCTACTCACTTGGCAAAAAATGGAATTCCCTTCCATCTGCTCTAAGATCCGTGCAAAAGTCTGAAAACTTCAAAAGCCTGCTTTTCAAATACCTGTCCTCCAAATGAAAATGTACCTGCCATCACCCTACCTAATCCATGTAAATCCTGCTGCTCTCAGTGTGTACTTTCTCTTTCTCCTGGGCTCTCTGTGTTCTCAATAACACCAACAGCCACTCTGACACAACTCAACCTTGTAAATATTGTAAATAGCATCCTTGTTTAATTATGCGTAACCAGAGTGTATTAGCTATGTCATTATTCTGTCTTCTCTCCTTCTATGCATGTTCATACTTAAATGGTTGTCTAACTCCACATATTACACTGCTCCTTAAATGAAACTGTAAAACCCTGAACTCTGTAAATACCATGACTCCAAATATGTTAACTGTAACTTTTTATATAATGTGTCTGTTATACCTGTGTACCAATTGTTTTGCAATTGTTTTATGCAACTTGGAGCTTGTCTCCCCGGGCCTCCACTGAAAATGGGTCATTTCGACCCAGTGGACTTCCCCAGTAATCAAACTGGAAATAAATAAATAAATAAAATGACAAAACCCCCATCCTTGTCTGGTTTCATATAATGAATATCACTTCTAGATCTATTGTCTTTCAAAACCACTTTATCTTGCTTTGTAAGGTTATATAATTGACCCTGGTTCTTATTACTCAGGAGATTCCTGAGATCTCTGTCACACAACCTTTCGAAAATATTAATGACAGGGTGGAGGGGAGGATTTACCACACACTTCCTTCTCAAAGTGTTAGATGTTCCTGATTGTTCCCCTTTATCAGCAAACAAAATCTGAAAATTCAGTTTCCTGGAAAACAACTTTAAATCAATAGGAGTCTCCTCTATTGTAGCTTTACTGGTCGGAATGAAGTTAAACCCTTTTAAAAATAAAAGATGGTGAGCTGGTTCCACAACCGCATCAGTGTAATTGTAGGTCCTAAAGTTAAAATAATTAGTTATTTTCACCTTTTCAACATATATTATTGGTGGGATTTCCTCCAGTGGGTTCCATTGTGTTGCTAATGATTCCTCCTTTTCCTGGGGTCTCCCTTGAAATTCTCCATTCTCGATTGGTTGGACCCTTGTTTCCTCACCAATCTCTCAGAACATCTTAATTGGGAGGCACCTAAAGGGGCACCACTTTCAGCTGTTGCAGCGTCCCAATCAGGTACTACAGTTGGTTCAGTCCCACCACAACTTAAGTTGCTTTGTAGATGTTTATTCAACCTACTAGGAGGGAGGGGGTACACCATCTTGTTAGTATAATCATGATTGTCTCTCAACAATTTCTTCAGTATTTTGAAATTCAGCATTGTAAGCTTTCAGATTAATGAGACTTGGTCAAATGAGTTTTCAGTATTTTGAAAATTAAGTATTGTGCTCCCAGTCAAATGAAATTCAGTATTTTGAGTTTTCAGTCATGTGAAGTAGACCCCCCTCACACACACACACACACACACACACACACACACACACACACATCCATCCATCTTGCACTCAAATGCACACTGAGCCAACCTCCATGCACATGCAGACTTCACTCCACTGATGTAACATTCACATAAAAATGCTATCAACAAAGTATTTTCCAATTAAACATTCTCATATGCAGATGTTCAAACACCTACCACACACACACACACACACTCACACAGACACACTTTCTGCCAAACACCTGACACACACATTTCCACAACCAGTTTCAGAATATTCTCCAAACAAAAGTACTGCAGAGTGACACAAAGAAGTTCAAATATCTGACACTTTTTGAAAATGAAAATATTCTATGAAGCAACAAATATAACACTATATACAACCATATTTTTTACAGAAACAAGTAAAATAATAAAATTGCTGCTTCAATGACAGTAATCATTTGAAATATGGACAGTGAGCTCCCAAACAACAATTTTTAATCATTGACATGATTACATTAATGATAGACTAGAGAAGGTACCCTTTCATAGCATGCACCACAAGGTCTCTCCTCCACTTTCAGTTGCTTTGCAGGTTTATTGCATCTTTTTCTCTCTATTATACGTAAATGTATGTCTTTCTGTTAAACTTCATGGCAGTCTCCTGCATCTGTTTTAGCTACCTTATGTTTCTGTTTTAGCTACCTTATGTTCTGCTCATGTTTCCTCTGTATTTGTTCTTGTTATGCATTTTAATGTCACTTTTTGTTTCCATAGTTGTAGCATCTTAAAGCTTTCTATGGATGTTTTTGGTTAAGTTTATTTTTCTTCATATTGATTTTTGATTGGTTGTGCTGCAAAGGCTGTGAGTATATTGGGGGAATCAATGTCTGTCACTGCTATCAATTATGTTTATTTATATTATCTCTTCTACTTCAAAACTAGTCTAACTATTTCTTAGTTAAGCTGAAAATCATTTCCTATACATATACATCTAAAAAGGTACTATCTCTGATTGCAGTGCTATTATTTAACTTGATTTTGGGACTCCGTTTCCTCCTAAACTAGAACTAGCTGCTTCTTCTGGCTTTTCCCAGTTAGGGGTTGTCACAGCGGATCACTGTCCGCTCATGATTGGCAGTGGAGTTTTATGGCGTTGAGTTGCCAGCCCGGCGCCCAACCTTCCACAGAAGGCACACACACACATGCACAGGGCCAATTTAGTGTGTCCAATCCACCTACAGCATGTCTTTGGGATGTAGGAGGAAACCAGAGCACCCGGAGAAAACCCACGTGACCACAGGGAGGACATGCAGACTCCGCACAGAAGGCACCCCAGCCGAGGATCGAACTGGAGAACCTCTTGCTGTGAGGCGGCAACGCTAACCACTGCACCACCGTGGCTAAAAACAAGTTGTTCACAGCACAATAGAGCATCAGTGTTGTTGTTACAGAGAAATAATGGATCCAGGCCATGTAACACCTCTGGATGGTCTAGTATTTTCATTCAACACCCATTCTAATAGGCACTGTTGCTAAATTAATAAGTTGTTAAATACAGTACTGACCACTTAAGGCTTTGCAGTTTGTTGAAAAAAAAACTTTACTATCATAATTTGGCATTTTAATTATTGATGAAATATATGAAAGCATAGCTGGAAATAAAAGATTATTTAAATATATATTTTACACACCATTACAATGAATGATTATTTATATTATTATGCACCATTGCTTAAAGGTATACTTGTTGCACTATGTATACATTTGCTATAGCAACTATCAGTCTGAATGCATGATTTGGTATACTTAGATAAAAACAGAAATAACATCTGAATTGCAGCTATTCAGATATTAAATATTGAAACACATGCCAAGCTTTTATTCAGCATTATTAATATTGATACTGTTGTTGTTGTGTCTTTAGGGGTCGCCACAGCGAAACTCCGGTCCGCTAATGTTTGGTAGTGGATTTTAATGTGCCGAGTTACCAGCCCTGACACACAACCTTCAACGAAGGCACACCCATTCACGCATGCCTCCACACAGAAGACGCTCTAGCTGAGAATCGAACGGGACAACGTCTTGCTGTGAGGTGACAAGGCTACCACAGCACCACTACCGCGGGTCTATTATTAATATTGATACTATTTCCTACAATTAGAATGAAGTTTCTAGAGCTCTTCATACTTGCATTTCTGTTCCATACTACTACTACGTGACTTAATCAAAGTGGACACGCTATGTTACTTAATCGAAGTGGACACACACCAATGACACAAAAGAATTTAAGTCACTCTTATTTTCCCAAGGAATGTCACTAAGTATAAATGTAAAAGTCACAGTGATTTCCTCTCGAGTAATGATTTTTTGGTGATTATTGATTGGTTGCTAAAAGGAAATATGCAAGCAATAATGCCCTCCAGGGTGTGTATTAATGTGTAATTAACGCCTGCCCAGGGGTGTTATGAAGGGTATCGGGCCTCTACACCCTGGAGGGGCATTAATTACACATTAACACACACCCTGGAGGCAATATTGCTCTTAGAGAATGGGCTCTCTCTAAAATTGTTGTGTTTTACTTGCCTATTTTTTTTTATTACTATATTTTTTTAAATATATTTTTGATGTAAAATAGTTCCTCTGCCTAATGTTTCAAACTTGCTGTAGTATATGTTAATGGTTTTGGAGGAAGCATTTTACATCCAAAATATAACACTTTAAAAAATAACCAGGTATTTACTTTACTTTTTGGTCTCTTACTCCTAAATCATTTGGTTCATTGGCAGTCATTGGAGATTGAAGTTACTAAATGACATACATTTGAGTTTCAGACTTTTATTTCCTTCAGAAAATTCATACTAACACAAATCCTTTACTTAATCAACTTTGCAATTTTGTAAGAGCAATTATTAAAATCTGTTTGTATTTTAGAGCCTTTGTCCCCCCTTTATTTTAGGCTTTATCCAGATTTCTTCGGCAGAAAGATCCAGTGTTATGCAAACCCCTTTACTGATGCTGATGCCAGTAGTCATTTCATTCACTCACACACACACACACACACACACACACACACACACACACACACACAAAATCTCTTCTGCTTTTGTGCACACATTCACTCCTACACGCAGACAGCAACATAAACACACACACACTTTTTTCCTGTTTCATTTATTTTTTTACAATTCCTAAACAGCAAAAGTGCTGATTAGCAAGTGTAAAATAATAGCTCAATCGATCTCTCTCTTACTTTCATACACACATACAGTCTCACACATTGACATAAACACGTGCATGCTTTTTTATTTTAATTTTTTTTCTTTTTTATTTTACACTTGCTAAACAGCTAAAACACTGCTTAGCAAACGGAAAATAATGGTGGACGTTATTTTTTTTTCTGTCCGAGCTCCACGGCAGCTTGATATGCTGCTGTGAAGCAGTGGACTCATTTTTTTCAGCAGGCATTACTTGTACATTAATACCCTGTTGGAGAACATTCCATCTCCAGTCAGGGTGCTGATGTACAGTTTGCCCATTCTCTAAAACTTCTTAATGCATTCCTAGTGCTTCACTGAGTAACAAGTAGTACATTCACATGAGTATCGATAAGCTGTCTCCCAGATTTGCTCAATTAGTACCAGATGGCTCCTCTATTCTAACTATTGATTGTTTTGCTAAACTGTAATAATGCTGCAATTTCAGATGCATTGTTGTGAAATTAGTATTGCATGTTAGTTGCTGTAAGTCTAAACATTCAGCAAAGTGCTATACACGACTCTAAATCGTGGCTTACTAACACAAGTGTACTATTTAATATTTTAACTAGATCACAAAGTTTAGTTTAATCTATAGTTGAGGACAATCTTTTATAGTGTACTTCCCTATCTTCTGTATTATCATTTGTTATAAAACAGTTAAATAGTGCCTTACAAAAATTGAACTATTTGATTACGCCTTCTTATCATGGATGTATTTTATGAAATTAGACTGCAAACCCCAATGAACAAAATACAATCCTATTGTTAGCATTCTTACATAAATAGGTCACTTATTATTCTAAAAAGGCAAGTAGACTTTTGACTCATCCTATAGCTAGAGGAAAAGCTAAGTAACTTGTCATGAGAAGGTAGTAAATAATAAAACATTTGGAAAGCCATAGTTAAAAGTTGTGCTTTTGATCTTGCATGGCTGAGATGTACATGTAAAAAATCTAATACAGCTGCATTTTTTATGACTTATCTTTTATTAACAGTACAGGGAAACAGATTGGAAATTCAACAGATGTATCATATACTTTGTGTCTTTCCATCCAAATCTGCAGCAAGAGTAATTTACTTTCTTGGACATGACCATTGTTATGGTCATGTAATCAGCTTGTTTGTATGATGATTTGAAGTAACAATTTGGAATGAGTGTTCACTGTAAATATTTACATTACATTTGGGTGTTTAGCTGAATGTTTTATTACAGAAATGTTTCCTGTTTTTCTGCAGCAATAACAGTAAAAAAGTAAACTGTTGTCTCTGCATGTTATAACACATCAGACACCTTTCAGTACAGCTCAGAACTGCTAGTTATTGACTACATTTGAATAAAGTAATTTGTGTTTATAATCCACAAGCATCACTGTTTTGTTTTTTTCTTTCATTAAGTTTGCTATGTACTGTAATGAGGTGTTTTATAATCTCATTGATAGTTTGTTGTATTTCAGAAGGAATAATTGTACACTTGTGACAGTACTTGCAGAAACACTCTGGAAGCAATATGAACTCATGTTTCAGTTTAGTGACTCCAAATATTTACACAGTGTAGAAGAGATTACTGCAATATTTGTTATATGGTGTTCTCATGGAACAGTTTATATTTTCACTGTAATCTCACTGATTTCATTTCTGTCTTCTTTCACATGTGAAGCATGATAGAGTATTCTGGTTATATACACACATACACACACACACACACACAGACACACACACAGACACACACACACACACACACAGACACACACACACACAGACAGGCACAGACACACACACACACAGACACACACACGCACACACACACACACACACACACACACACACACACACACACACACACACACACACACACACACACACACACACATACACACACACACACACACACACACACACACACACACACACACACACAGACACACACACACACACACAGACAGACACACACACACACAGACACACACACACACACACAGACAGACACACACACACACACAGACACACACACACACACACACACACACACACACACACAGACAGACACACACACACACACACACACACACACACACACACACACACGCACACACACACACGCACACGCACACACACACGTCGGTTCAGTGTATTTTACCAAATGTTTTGGAAGCAGGCATTTATATTTTTATATCAAAATGCCAGTTCATTGCAGGATGCCAGCATTTGCTTTAGGGGATTTTTACAGAGTGGGATATTGGATTTTGCCCTTTACTCACAGCTGCATGATCTTGGAGTTGGTAAATATAATTAACGTGGGGCATAGGAGGCTTGCTGCCCAGCATAGAACATTGGTTGTGTGTGTATTTTTCCCCGATATAATTAATTTTGAACATTTGTGTTTGATATAGTGTATACTGATGTAGATGCGTGTATGTTTCTGTGTGTGTCTGTGTGTTTGTGGGTGCATATATATATATATATATATATATATATATATATATATATATATATATTTTTTTTTTTTACATTTATTTACCGGGATAGTCTGACTGGATACATGTCCATTTTCAACGGAGGGCCAGGGAGAAAAGCTCCAAACAGACAA
>NC_056751.1:256771102-256798602 GCF_019279795.1 Protopterus annectens | reverse complement strand
ATATATATATATAGGGTCTACTTTATATAATTGAAAACTGAAAATCTCGAGCGCTGACATCAGCGAAAATGCAGAATGTCGAAATTATTTTTTTTGGATCACAGTACAGTGGAAATTGGGATATTTGCCCTTTCCTCACTGTAGTGCGATCTCGGAGATGGAATATATATTTAGCGGGGGGGCGCAGTCCCCCACAATAGCGATTTCGACATTCTGAATTTTCGCTGATGTCAGCGCTTGAGATGGTTTTATATTGTTAACTTTCAGTGAAATGAGATTCCTAAATATAATAGCGAAGTAGGTGGGGGGCTTAGCCCCCCCAACCCCCCCAATGTGGGGAGCTGTGCCCCCCACACCCACCCTAACTATATATACCAACTCCAGGGTCACACTACAGTAGGGAGAAGGGCATATATGTTTTGTTTGGCCCACACTACTTACTTTCAGTGAAATGAGATTCAGCTAAATGAGTTTCAGCGAAATAAGCTTTCACTTAATCAAACTAGATCCATATATATATATATATATATATATATATATATATATATATATATATATGGTTCCCTGTCATATGACTGAAAAAATATTGAAAAACAAAATATTGAAAATGGACTTTTGCCTTTCCTCACTGTTGTGCGATTCTGGGGTTAGTGTATATAATTAAGAAGGGAGATTGAAAGCCCCCCTGTGTATAATAAATGTTGGTATTTTGTGTTTTCGATATTTTTTGTTTCAACATTTTATTTTGAAGAAACATAACAAAACTATATATCTATATATAATACATATAGATAAAATGGATATGGAAAATGAAAAGTGATAATAGAGCAGCCCAGCTCCATACATATACAGCAATAAATTCCTGATTATTATGCAAATGATTAGCAGCTTGAAGCATTTAAAACCAGAAGAATCAGAGTGGAACAGTCAGCAACATATATAGTAAATATTTTAATGCCAAACAAAATGTTAACAAAAAGCTCCAACAAAAACACAGGAAAACTAATCAAAGACTGAGACAGACAAAACGATTTAAGAAAGTACCTTTGAGACAATACAAAACAATGTGCGACCTTTTATTATGAAGCACTTTTCTAATATTTCATAAATTGTTCAAGCACCTTTTCTTTTTCCAAAATATTAGAAGCCAATCAAATATGAGGACTGCCCACACTGTTCTGTTCATAGGCTCATAGGTCCATTCTAGGCTGCTGTTCCAGTTGGCCATTTTTAGCCTAGAAAATGATCTCACCAATTTACCAAGAGATGAATTACCAAGATATGACTTAGTTACAGCCCCATTTCAAAGGGCTAGAGGAGACAGACCAGGAATGTACTTACAACTGCCCATTCAGTCATCCAGTTTATGTTTAAAAAAGGTCATAGAGCTATTATGCTTTATGTCTAAGGTGAGTGTGTTTCATAAAATAAGTATTTTCACTGAAGAATATCTATTCTACCAACACATTTTATTTATGCTTCAGTGGTAGTTTAGACTTCTTGTGGGAGTGTTTAGGGTTGTAGTATCTTTGTGGTTATGTAGAAGGTTACATGGAACTTGAACTTTTGAGGATCTGTAGGCAAAGCAAAGATCTCCTCTCAGTCATTGGTAAGAAGCAGAAAAGAGTAAGAGTGCTTTACGGCAGCCAGCGTAAGTCAAGGAGAACATACCCTTGATTTTTTTTCATAGGGGTATGCAGTGGTCTCTTGAGCTGGATGGATTAGCTTATCAGTCATCCCTGAATATGTAATGGTATTGGAGACTTCAGCCAAGTCCAGGTATGATGTACTAACTGATTTACTTGAGTCTAATGCCTTGTTCAAAAAACATCCACCAGGTTTAAGAGGCAGGATCTGCTTTTAACAACCCCAAATTGATTAGGGTCCAGGGTTTAAAGATTGCTTCTTCCCTTATTTATGAGCTCCATTGCTTTACAGATGAGACTGGTGTGGCTGATATGTTTATAGTTACCTGAATCTGTCATGGGTCCCCCTTTGTTTTGTTGGATGACTTCAGCAATTCTCCATACTTCTTGCATGAATGCAGTGGAGACGCTGAGACTGAACGGACACACATAGAGGCAGCCAAGCAGTGTTTGTTGCTGATGAGAAGACACATTGTCAGAGCCCATGGAGATAGAGGTTTTAACCTTGGGGAGACTTCTTAAGACTTGCTTGGAGGTAATTTGCAAGGGTGATGTAGGCATGATGCAGTGAGCAGTTTGGGGGGAGATAAGAAGTAAAATTTGAGTTGAATTTGTCTGATAATATGTTCTGCTGGCAATGTCCTCAGGGGTTGATTATATGATGTTATTTTCTTTTTTACTCAGAACATTGCTGGTTATTATTAGTTGGGGTCCTGATAGAGCTAAATAAGATTTTATGACTATCCTTAACATAGTGGCTGATTCACAATTCATGCTTGCTCTTGGGGGATTTGATTTTGTTTCTGATGTTAATTATGGGCCAGGAGTTTCTTTATCTTATTGTATAGTTTGTTGATACTGGAATTCCACCAAATGGTTTTATTCTTGGCACTATATTTATATCTTATCTGGACATGAGGTCTCAATGTAAGCTTGGAAGTGAGTGCAGAGTTTATTAGTGAAAGATTTTACTGTGTGAAGCAGAGTTATCTAGATAAGAAGGGTGTTTAAATTTCATCAGGCCATCAGCTGCCGTAGATTTGCCTTGGAGTTGTCTCTTAAGATGGTGGGGTTTTGAGGTGACTCATTTTTCACACCAAGAGAAATGTTACTGTACAATAGTCATATCTGATCAGTGAGTTGCTAAGTGTGGGCTTCACCCTTGGTCAAGAAGATTTACATTCATTTTGGAGAATCTGCTCTGTGACCCCAATGATAAGTACCTAGAGTGCACCCTCTTAAATGGGAAGATGAACCCCCCCCCCCCACATTTCCAAAACACCTTTCTCTGTTTAAACTGACCGGCTTAGTATAAAAATGCCAACTGCTTAACCAGGAAATTCCTACTGTATTTGAGTATAGGAGAGTGAAGAGCTGTTTTACTGTCTGGATTGTTTACTCTTTCTCCTCTAGATTTTAATACTTCCTGTGAGAATCATTTTTCACAAATCAACACATGATGGTAACATCCGTCCACAGATTTCTAAATATGTGGTATTGAATAACTATTTAGATCATACACAATCTAAAAAAGTAACTGGAAATATTAGAGGGAACTGAACAGTCTGTGCAAATTGAGAATTACATTTTCTGCGCTAGCCATACAAATAATAATCACAGAAAAACAACAGAAGCTGGTCAGCACAGTCAGAAAACAAAGCTTTTTTTCACATAGATAGAACTCATTTTAGATTTTTGATGAAAACAGTAGCTGATAACTGCTTTACATGCAACTGAAATTTAAAATGGTTACCATAAGAAGTAGAAAGTCCAAGGCACTTCACCTTTCTCCACAGAATTCTAGCAAACAAAGAAACATCCTTAGATGGCAGCAGATAAGACTTTTGATACTATACTTCTTTTCTTCCTGCTTTTTCATCCTCACCTGTTGCTAATTAGCCCTCCCCTTAATAAATCTTCATTCCTTCTTGATAAGGGACATTGTGGTTACTAACTTGAGTGAGAACATTCCAGGAGCAGCCATTTTCCAGGCAGGTATCAATGGATCATCAGCCTTCTTGTAGTCAACTTCCATGGCAGACTGTCTGGAAAAATAGTATAGCAGGCCTGGAAAAGAGGGTGGATATCATCAGCTCTTTGGTTGCAGCGGGAGCGTCTTCACTGCCTTCCTCCATCTTGTTTCATCCTGCGCATTGTAAAGCTCTTGGTGGCAGCTAGATCCTCTTCATTGTTTATCACCTCTAGCTCATCCTAAACAGGAAACAGGGAAGTTCCCTCACATATTAGAAATAACAAAGCTCTTTCACTCTGTTTATTCATCTGACCTCATATAGACTGTATAATCTCTCTCCAGTGAGCTCCATTACATTAATCACACCATTCTGGATAAGAATCTGTGCACTTTTGATGCTTAATTATATATTGGACATGCTTCCCCCAACCAGCTTATATGGTACACAAAGAAATCCCAACATCAGCATAAAATCTTTCAACTCACCTACACAAATATATAGTAAACTTATAACTAGAAAGTGTTTCTACAGTAATATAAAAGTTATGTAGTAGTACCTAGACATTGATTATCTGCTTAAGAAACTAATTATTAAACTTTACTTTACCAGGATTAAGTTAATTATTTTTAGAGATCTTAAGTTCAATAGAGGATAACAACTTCCTACCTGTACAGCTTGCATTAATCCTAACAACTAAAACTTGTACTACAAAAATTATCAGTGTATAAAGAATAAATGGACTCTGCCTGAATCCTGGATAAGCCTGAAACAGCCGCACATACTAGCAGTAACAGAATCATGGCTTAAATGTGTTTTTTGTCCCATCTGCTTATATTAATCATCATCACAAGCTCCAGACTGATAACAGACTTTGACAAATAATAGGTGAAGATGCACTTCTAAGTAATGATTTCCTATAAAAGCATCACGTATCATTACAGCTAACTCCCATATGTTGACTCCCTAAACCATCAGAAAGTAAATATCTTGCTAGGTAGTGTACATATTTCCATCTGGGAGTGATGTATATCCCCCAACATCCTCACTGTCACTATTTGAGTGAATGCTAGCAAATATTTTGCTCACACTCCTGTTAGCCTACAGCATACTCCTACTATAGAAAATTTAATAAAAATATCTCCCTTTGCTTCCACTGCAATTCTGTTAAACACTGTGAACTCATTAACAGAGGTCAGTGAATGCCTGTCAGTAGCAGTACTACCCTTCTGCATAATACCCTGCAATGCAAAATATTAATATTACAGCAGTACCCACCTTTGTACAGTAAATCAGGAGTTTGTTTTACATTACACCTCAGAAATAACAGTAATAATTCACTTCTGCAAACAAGACCACCATATGGTCTAACTATGAGTGGGAAAGCTTTCTTTCAAAAATTAGGCCAGCTTCCTGGAATTACATCCCTGAGAGTACTCACACATAGGTAACATGATCTGCTTTCTGAGATGAAGTAGCATTTTTTTAAAGAGAATGCTTTAGAGACAATAGTTCATAAATGTTAGATATATGCTGGCCTATGGGTGTGAAATGACTTATTCTGAAAACTGTACCAGGTGGAACCAGTTGAATTATATTTGAATTGTAAATACTGTATCAATTATATTGAAAAACCCTTGTAAATATTCCCTTGTAAATAATTTAATGGGTTTGTCTCACAAATAAATACTTTACTCTTCAATACTAGATCTAATAAAAGACAAATAGTTTCAGACTTAAAGGAAGCAATGGAAGGGCACCACCAGGAGTGGAGCTTGTGGCTTAATTTGACTCAACATGGGAAACCTCTCCCGGCTTGGACACAGAATGGATTGACAGATTGATACCTCTTTTGTGGGTGGGAGTGCATGGTCATTCTTAGTTCTTGGAGCGATTTGTCCGGTTAATTCCAATAATGAATGAGACTCCACCATGCTAACTAGTTATGCGGCCCTGTGTGTTCATCTCCAATGTTTTAGATGGACAAGTGACTTTCAGTCACATGAGATTGAACAAAAATAGGTCTGTGTTGCCTTTAGATGTCTGGGGCTGCATGCATGCTACACTGAATGGATCAGCATATGTCTACCCTTGGCCAACAGGTCTGGGTAATTGTGATAGGGACCGGAGTTTGCATTTATTCCCCATGAACAAGGAATTCCCAGTAAGTGTGGGTCATAAGCTTGCGTTGGTTAAGTCCCTGCCCTTGTACACACCACCCATTGATACTACTGATTGGATGGTTTTAGTGAGAGCCTCGCATTGGCCCTGTTGGAGTCTGTCATGGCCGATCAAACTTGACTATCTAGAAGAAGTAAAAGTTATAACATGATTTCCTTAGGTAAACCTGTGGGAAAATCCTTAATACTGAGGTCCTGGGTGGTTACAACATCTGCTACTGTGGTGGCACAGTATGCAGACTCATGGAAGTGTTCCTATACATACCAAGAGAGGATTCAGTGATGTGTACAAGTAATCAGCACATGTCAACAAAGTTCAAACATGTGACAGCTTATCCAGGTACAGTCTATCAAAGTCTACAATAGGGGATATAGACTGGTAACAACAAACTGTACTCTACCAACATGACATGTTTGTAGGGCATGAAGGAGTACATAGTACACTGGTATAGTGTGTCAGGGATTTTCTGACAGTTTATAAGCATTTGGAGGCTTTCTCTATGTATGACATTTTTGGTAAGACAGGACATTGAGTTTGGCCTGCTGTGTCTCACAAACATATCCCTGGTCACTGAATAAGCCTAATATAACGGTTCCCTATCAGAAGCCTGAAACACTATAAGCCTGAAAATCAAAATCCTGAAAACTATAGACAAAGACCAAAATCCTGAAAGACCAAAATCCTGAAACTCAAAATCCTGAAAACACAAATAATGCTAATATGTCACTATAAAGACACTAATATCTACCAACGAAACTTGACCCTAACCCTAACCCTAAGGTCCGTCACTATCGCACACTCACCTGACCTGCGCCCTAACCCTAACTCACTTAAACCGCCCCTAACCCCAATATTTGTCACTATTGCATACATGCCTAACCTGCGCCCTAACCCTAACTCACTTAAACCGCCCCTAACCCTAACATAAAACCAACCGCACACTTACCTGAACCCAACGCATGACCCAACACCACAGGGCTAACAATAGCAAAGCCACAATGACGTCAGTATGTCCATTTTGTGTTTTCAGGATTTTGAGTTTCAGGATTTTGGTCTTTCAGGATTTTGGTCTTTCAGTCTATAGTTTTCAGGATTTTGATTTTCAGGCTTATAGTGTTTCAGGCTTCTGATAGGGAACCAATATAACATATATGTGGTTACAACCTTTGCTACTGTGGTGGTACAGCACACAGACCCCTGGAAGTATTCTTATACACTGGTACACTGGTATAGTGTGTCAGTGCTTTAGGTCTATGCAAGTATGAGAAGAATGGACATTGAACATTTGCACATGGTCTTGAGTTACCAGGACAAACAGATGAAGTGTGCCATATATACAAGTAACAGGTATATCTAGTCATGCCATGCAGTGGTGAGAACATTTGTGCACCTACTTAGAAACCCAGACACTGCAAATGGTACAGTAGATACAGATAGTTAAGCACTCGCACACATATTCACACACATTAAATTATACAATCATTCAAAAATAAACCTGCTAATTACTCAGAGCAATCAGCATGCCTATTTTAAATCAAACATTATGAACCAGAACAATTCTAATAATGACAACCTGATACCATGCAATGCAAAAAGACAAGGCACTTACTTCCTGAAACTTGTCTATCATATGTCTCTGTCTGTCCCTTCTTATTCTGTTGTTATTAGCTTCCAGCATGGACAAAATAAAAAAGGGAAGACACAGGCATAAGGCAGGCAGGCTTTCAAGAAGTGAATGTCTTGTACCTTGTACTCCTGTATTTCTGTGATGTACTGTGCAAGTAAAGGGATGCTTATGTCATATTCATCTGCAGTACTTCAGTTAGCTGTCCTGTAGCCAGCATAAAAGGCCAGAAAAGGCTAAAGCACCATTATACAAAAACATTATTTAAAAAGGGACAGCAATTTGTTTCTTAAATAATGTCATTGTATAATATTATTTATCCATATGTCTGTGTGTGATGTGGATAGTGCATGATTTACCCACTTCCAGTCATAAATGAATCTTACACCACTTTAAAACGTATTAAACCAAATAACTGATAAAAATAAAAATAATAAACTCGGTGATAAACCAAACTGTGCTTTAATGCAGAAATTCAGTAAAAATCCAGTAAGTGCTTTTGTCTTTTCATACACAAGACTTCTTCAGACTGAATTAAAACCTCTCACTTCATTTATTAAATACTAAAAGATATCATCACATGACATTCCCAATTAATGTCTTAACCCTTTCTTTCTCAAATAGGCTACAAAATCTTCTCTGTTGTTTAGCCCAGTGGGATAGCAGGCATTCAACTTAACATGCCATGTATATTCCAACCATCCCAACTCCTCTTCAGCATTCAACTTGATCTCATAGTCAGCAATATTTCCCAAAACCAAAAATTTAAAATTGATTTTACAACCCCCCATTTTATAATGTTTACCTAAAGCATTAGCTTCATTGCCAGTTTCCACAGCTCTTTTGTGTTCATACATTCTTTTGAACAGCTCCCTACTAGTACGGCCAACATAGAATGCATTGCAAGATTGACATACAATTAGATGTTGCTTATTTTGATAACTGTTTGCATGCTAAGAGGGTTCCGAAGGGCCTCAGAATTACAAAAATGCCGAATGGGAACGATTTACCCAAAGACTTTATTGACAGATGGGTCGAATTAAACCAAAAGGTGGGGCTACAATATGTTGAAATGCTGCCCGAGTTCAGTTTACTAAAAATTGAACAATTGAATAATAAAATAAATTCTAATTTCTTTTCTCTTAAAGATCAGTTGACTGCTGACAATTTTGTTGCCAAATTTAGTCTTATTCAAGACAAATTAGCAAAAGAAAATGACCTTTTGTCCAAATGGAAAATTAAAAAGTTTCAGCGCAACCTTAAAGAATATGAGGAAGGGAACGCTTATATTAGAGTAACAAGCGCACTGACGTAGCGGCTGATGCAACATGCTTGAGAATCGAAAATGAGGCAGCATTGACTGCAAGTGGAGACGAGGAAGGGCCAAGATGCTCGGAACATCTAGCACAGTATGGGCAACAAAATGAAGTGGTGATTTCCAATGCACAAGCTTGTCCTATGCCTTCACAATATTTTCAGCAGGGACAGCAGGCACAGAAGGTGCAGGTTTATCAGAAAGGGCCGAATGGCCGAAGGACTTGGGCAGAAGTAACATCATCTACCACAGGGAATTACAACATTCAGTCCAAGAAGAAGGTGTGGAAGAAATGGAAGAAATAACTGGTTTTTCAGGTACCTTTGATCCTAGCAGTTACTTAATTGTCAATTTATCATCCAAACTTTTGGATGCCAAGACTTGTGACATTCTGAGTAGGGGTTGGAATTTTGTTCCATCTACTAGAGTGAACAAGTGTGATGTGCTGAATGAGCTGAGAGATTTTGTCAGGAAACTGAATTTCAAAGTTTTTTTTTAAAATAGTAACAACAATGTAAGTAAAGAGTTCAGTAGACCAAGTACTTTTAATCCTCCTTTGAGAAAGGAATTGGAAATGTTTCTTAGTATGACTGAGCTTGAAATTATTGAATTGTTGAACAACAAAAGTAATTTCAAATATCATAATATGTCTGCAAACGAGCGCAAGCTGTTTTTTGATTTAGTTAATGATGACAAAATTCTTGTTAGCAAAGCAGATAAAGGAAATGCTTTGGTAGTACTAGATAGAGATTATTATGATATGAAAATGTATCACATGTTGGCTGATGATGAATTCTATGAAAAAGTTAGTTTTTCTGCTGTTAAAAAATCATATTGTCTTATTGATTCCTTAATTGAGGAATGGTTTTATACAGGAAGGATCACAGAGGATACTAAGAAATATATTTCAAATGCAGCTCCTAAATTTAGTAGAATTTTTGGCTTGGCTAAAATACATAAAGATCTGGAAGACCCTATGTTCAGGCCTATAGTAGCAAGTGAAGGGACCAAAACTGAAGCCATTTCTATTTTTGTAGACAAACATTTACAAAAGGTAGCAGTCAGAGGTAGTGCTTATATTAAGGACACCTTTGATTTTATTGGACACATCAGAAAAGTGAAAGTTATTGAGTGAGACATTTTAGTCACTTTAGATGTGAAGTCTTTATATACAGTTATTCCCAATGAAGAAGGAATGGAAACAGTGAGATTAGAGCTTTTAAGTTCAGGTTTGTTTTCCAATAATACTACTAGTTTACTTATGGAAATGTTAGATGTTATTTTGAGCTACAACTGCTTCAAGTTTACAGATGATTTTTTCCATAAAAAAATGGAGTAGCAAATGGTGCAGCAATGGCACCCAGTTATGCCAACATTTTCATGAATCGTTTGGAGAAAAGACATGTTTTGATTGATACATTCAAAAACGATATACTTTGTTACAAACGCTTTATAGATGATTTGTTTATTGTTTGGAGAGGGGGGTTGGATTCCCTTGAATCTTTCTTGCTGTATATAAACAGGGTTTGTACATATTTGAAATTTACTTCAGTTTTGAATGACAAAAGTATTTCATATTTGGATGTAGTAGTGTAAAAAGAAAATGGCAAGTTAGCTACTAAAATTAACAAAAATAATGTGCAAAACAATGCATATTTACACTTTTCAAACATGCATCCCAGATATATGAAAGAAAATATTGTTAAGGGTCAACTGATGAGGGCACATCAACTTACTTTATATGATGCTGATTTTATCAAAGAGAGCAAAGCTATATGTAACAGGTTTGTAGCTAGAGGCTATTCAAATGAATTAGTGAGAAGTAAACTTAGTGAAGTCAAAACAACTAGAGAAAATTTAGAAGTTTTTTCTAAGAAAAATATCAACAATGACTATGAAACTGCTATGCAAATATCGAATAGTGTAGATTCGGAAGCCATCAAACAGATTATCAGAACAAATCGGAAAATTTTGAAGAGCAGTGAAGAAGTACTAGAAGCAGTTGGTAATGGTCCAAGCTTTCTGTACAAAAAGGGAAAGAGTTTTAAAAACTTTTTCCAAAGCAGTTTGAATCCCAGGTCTTTTAGTACAAGAGGCAGGATGGAAAAATTTTTGGCATGCAATTTCTGTGATTTAATTTATGAAGGAGTCAGTGAAATTGTTATTAATGATGTAAAAATATATGTCAACAAGGTTTACACATGCAAATCAAAGTTTGTTGTTTATCTAATTGTATGTCAGTCTTGCAATGCATTCTATGTTGGCCGTACTAGTAGGGAGCTGTTCAAAAGAATGTATGAACACAAAAGAGCTGTGGAAACTGGCAATGAAGCTAATGCTTTAGGTAAACATTATAAAATGGGGGGGTTGTAAAATCAATTTTAAATTTTTGGTTTTGGGAAATATTGCTGACTATGAGATCAAGTTGAATGCTGATGAGGAGGAGTTGGGATGGTTGGAATATACATGGCAGGTTAAGTTGAATGCTTGCTATCCCCCTGGGCTAAACAACAAAAAATATTTTGTAGCCTATTTGAGAAAGAAAGGGTTAAGACATTAATTGGGAATGTCATGTGATGATATCTTTTAGTATTTAATGAATGAAGTGAGAGGTTTTAATTCAGTCTGAAGAAGTCTTGTGTATGAAAAGACGAAAGCGCTTACTGGATTTTTACTAAATTTCTGCATTAAAGCACAGTTTGGTTTATCACCGAGTTTATTATTTTTATAAATTAATCTTAAACTGCAGTTGTAGGTGTAAGTTTTACAGGTTTACATCTTTCTCTGTGGTTGTGCAGCCATGGAGATAGTCTTGTCACTCTGCAGAAATGTATTTTTTTCTTTCAACTGAAGCAATATCTTCTTGATAAAACATTGTTATGGAAACACAGTCATTCATGCAGTGTTGACATGAAGGATAATTTGGCAAACTGTATGTTTACACAACAGGTCACATAGGTTTGCTGTTGAAACTACTCAAGGCAGGTGCAATGACTCTGAGATATGTATTTCCAATTATGATGGAAACTTCTGCCACCAGAGAAAATATCTTTCTTGTAGCTCAACCACTTGACACTTGCATCTCATGAACTCTGCCACAAAACACACAAAATCAAGCAGATGTTGCCCAGAGAGAGATAATCACATTTGCAAGCATATGGTGAAACACATGTAAAGTCTCTCACATTTGCAAGCATATGGCGAAACACATGTAAAGTCTGTCACTCTTGTCACTGGACAAGCATCTTCCACAGTCTGCACTGCAGCTGTATATACCTTACTAACCAAAACTATAGTACCTGTGCAGAAACTAACAGAATGAAACCAATGATCATATGATAAAAGCTTGATGTTAGCATAGCGCTAAACTGACAGAATTGCCTGTGTTACAGAAATCTGATAAAAAGCCAAAATAGGTAATCATTTTGTGGAAGTAATTCATTTTGGAAAGTGTATTCTGTACTCAGATAAGTAGATATAAATTTCTAAGCAAAGTGTTTGTGGATAGCTTGCTAAAATGTCACACTGCCTTTGTAACATCTGTAGTTTGTAAGCATTAATATCACTGAATAACGATTGATAGTTAAATAATGTACACTGTACTTGTGCTACAGTCATGTACAACTTCAACCAGTGTGCAAATGTAATCGCATGTAATCAGTAATCACAACAATGGCAGTGATATTTGATATGAGACTGAGGTTTGCTGAGTACTAGTGTTGCCGATCGTAAAACAGGATGTACATAATCACTGTTTAACATATAGTTATAACTCAGAGAAGTGAACAGATATGGTAGATCGGTCATACAGCACGAGGCATAAGCACACATAGTAGTAATACACAGCCAGTTGTAATGCAGGCCAGTACATTATAGGAATAATTCCTTGTAGGAGAGGCGGTTAAGGCACTATATGCTCTCATTTGGGTAGATTTGATCCTGTGGTTGAAAAAAACTCATACTAAAGGGAAGAGAAATATAGCAATGCTTCTACTACTATAGGACATTAATTAAAAAAAATGTTTTTACATGTTGGGGATTACTGAGCATGTGTGGTGTTGATCTGCCTAGAGACTATGTGACCAAACTATCTTTTTGGAGTATGAAAGTTAGCAGGGATAACTTTTAAGCAAGATGTTGTGAGATTTGAGTAGAATTAAGAATTTATTTTTAAGAAGGAAAATATTAGTTGGATGAGTGAATATTATCAGACACACATTGTACATTGAATTGCAATGACATAAAACTGAGAAAAATGTGTTTTTCATTATGTAAAGTTTCTTGTTTTCTATTATTTTTTTTTTTAATTTTCTTTGTTAAAACTAAAATATTGCCTTTTTGTTACAGTTTGCTGCTCTGTGTAGTGTAGGTCTTGCTCTTATGATATGCACTCTTCAAGCAGGATATTATAGGGAAATAGTACCTGCTGTTTTCTCTATGACTCACTTCTCAGTGATGGCTAGGACTGTTCTTCATTCTTCTATTATATAATAAATATAGCTATAGCTATAGATATAGATAAGTAGATATAGATATATAGATAACATGTGGAGCTTGCAGCTCTGTGTATTATACCACTGCCAGCATATTGGCTATTGGAAGTAGAAAACACAGCTGTATTTATAGTATATGTATCTATATATCTATACGTACCTTTGTATAGATATATTTATGTTTGTATGTGTATATATATATATATATATATATATATATATATATATATATATATATCATCATATGTAGCCTCCTCTCCTGAAATATCTAATCCTTAGCTACACTGAAGCTCCTTTTTGTCTTAGTGGGCTGGATACTTCTCTGGCACTGCTGTATGTATACATGTTGGAACGGACAGATTGTAGATCTTTAGGGACATGTGTTACCTGCACATGCAATGCATAGTACTATAAGACGAAGTTCTGTGGCATCCACTGGTATGTATGTTGCTGTCTGATTCTTCCATCTATCTGGACATGGCAGGGGTTAAGTGCAAGAAATTGTAAAAATGGCAATTTTACCAAATAGGAGATGTCTGCACTGGGTAAAGATGGCACAAACACACGGCCTGTAGTTGTTTGGAAGTGGAATATGTAATAGTTTGTAATGTATTTTTGGGGAGTAGATAAGTCCACACATTCAGGTGATGTATCATCAAGCAGCATGATAAGCCTAGTGAAATGGTATACCATACAGAGATAGAGAGAAAGACACTGGTGGTGGGTACCACAAATATACAGCTAACAGTTGGTGGAGAGTTATAAATGGATGTTAACACTTTTATGAGGCTAGTGGATCCAGGTAAACCAGAAGTTTTATAATATGGATGTATGAGTTTTAACTAATAATCATTAACAGACTATACAGGCAGGGTCTGCATTATGCATGTGATACGCTCATGGACCATCATTAAGGGGAGGGGTATAACATCTCCTGGTGGTACTGTGCAGCTGAGAGCAGGTGTACCCAGAATAATTTATCTACACATGTGTCAGTCCATGTTTTTGTTTGACCTACTGATAAAGTCACTCATTCTTCGCTTGTTTCTCTGGTATTTGGAAAGAAGCAGGAGCAAATGAATTGTTAGATACTTAAAGACTTGTGTCATTGTGAGTTTGCCTGGTAATTGATTAGTAATAGGAGTGAAATGATTACTTCTAAAAGGCCTGTGAAATTGTCTCATATGAAAGAGTTGGTGGCCATAGTTGGACTTTGCCCTCGAGTTAAGAATTTTCAGGTAATTTAGTTGAGAATTTTCTGGTCTCTCATTTAACCACTTCCAATTGACGATTGTCTGGCAGTTCCTTAAAAGGTCAAAGGTAAAGTCACAGAATTTGAAAGGACTAGTTAGGTAGCACAGGCCAGAAAAGAAGGGTGGTGGTGATTTTTTGATGTGCTCAAGATGTTGACATGATGAAAAGTAGCTCTTTGCTTCTTAGAGCTATGAAATGCCAGAAGATATGGAGACTGCAGGAGACCGTAGGACCTTCATAGTAGAACATAGGAGCTAAGATGATGATAGAGCTAGACTGGAGAATAGGATGTAATATTTTTTATTTTTTATTTTACATTTGTTGACAGGGCTAGTCCAGCTGGATAATTTCCATTTTCAGTGGAGGCCCGGGGAGAAAAGCTCCACAATTAAAACAAGGTTAAACATTTAAGCAACAATGCATACATTTTAGTGTAGTAGAAAATGCAGCGAAAAAAAAAAACAGGTAAAAAACAAATAGCCTAAGCTATATATTCATATTTTTTTTTTTTTTTTTTTTTTTTTAGAACAGTACAGTAATTTAGTCATTTGAAATAGCAGGGAAAGATAGTGATTTTACGTAGGAAGGTATGGCTGAAGAGCGAAGAAGTCATTTAGTCTGGATTGGTACAGGAGCAGAGCCAGAAGTTGTTAAGATGTAATAGAAGTTGTTTTTGAAAAGTTGAAAGGAGTCTAGTGAGGTAATGTGTGGGGAGGTTATTCCATATTTTCCCTATGGAGTTTGAAAATAGACAGTTACCTGCTGAATTTGTAATTCTAGTTGTGGTGACTTGTATCTTTTCGCAGATCGCATAACTGTTTCAAGTTTTGTAGGGAGTAAGGAGGTTACTGAGAGCTGGTGTTTTGTTGGTTGATAAAGAATGTTATGTGTAATTAAGAGTTGTTGATAGATAAGCTTGTTAGGTAGTTCTAACCATTGTAATTGTTTTAAGTTATTACAGTGGTGAGTTCTGTAGTGGGATGCTGTGGCAAAACGGGCTATATTATGATAGGATGTAGTTAGTTTTTCAGGTTACCTTTAGAGAGATTGGTGTAAATAGAGGAAGCATACAGTAGGGTGGAGATAAGATGTGATTGAGCTAAGGTGGTCCGTGCTTCTGGAGTAAGGAAGGGTTTTATTCTGTACAGTGAACCTATCTTTTATTTACTGCTTTTATAGTGTTATTGATATGACAATCATAGTTAAGATTATTATCAATAGTAACACCAAGCAGTTTGGTAGTAGAGTCTGGGGAGATAAGAGAATTGTCAGCTGCAGTAATAGTAAAATGTAGTTGTGGAGATTTGTGGGTAGGTGAGAATAGTAATAGTTTTGTTTTCTTGGAGTTGAGAAGGAGACATCTTTTTGAGAACCATTGTTCAACGGTTGAAAAGGTAGATTGTGTGAGTGACTGGAGTTCAGATTGGGTGGGAGCTGTACAGATGATGGTAGAATCATCTGCATATTGTATGCAGGTAGTGTTATGGATAGCTGATTGAAGATCATTAATAAAGATAGAGAATAAGAGTGGACCTAATATTGATCCTTGAGGTACTCCTAAGGAGATAGGTAGTAGAGCAGATGGAGAATTTTTCCAGAGTACTGCTTGTTGTCGGTTTTCAAGGTAGGATGAGAACCAGGTTAAGGAGGAAAAATCCAAGGCAAGTGAGTTTAGTATGTGTAGGAGAAGTTTATGGTTGACCATGTCGAAGGCTTTTGACAGGTCTAGGAAAAGAGAAGCAGTTAGTTTGTTATTATTACGGTTACAGTTTATTGTGTTAGTAAAGGAAAGTAGTGCAGTGGTCGTACTATGTGAGGGTCTAAATCCATGTTGAGTGTTTGCTAGTAGGTTATATTGAAGGAGATGGTTAAGTAGTTGGTTAAGTAGTTGTTTGTGTATACACATAATAGGAAGTGTGTAGACATGATAGATGTCATAATTAAGTGGGGAGGGGATGCACAGGACAACAGAGCATGGACAGAGGTTGTCACAAGAAGTGAATCTGGCATAATATAGGGTGAAGGGAGGGGAAGGAGAAGGAATCCTTAGTTAAGTTCAGTGAGAAATGGTAAGGGGGAGGCAGAGGTATCCAGGCAGGAACCATTACAACAAGATGAGCAGTAGGGAAGATGACAGAGAAGGACTATCAGGTAGAACAGTGGAGAGATCTTGCCGGAAGAACCTAGGAGGGATGTAGAGAAGTTGTATATTATACAATGTGTGAAGTAACCTGCACATACAGTGAAAAAGCGAATGTTCAAGTTCAAATTTTGTATAAAAGTTAATTGCCTAAATGTTGAAAAATAAATTACAAAAATGAACAAAGTATTACAAGATGATATAACCAAAAAATCAACAGTGAAATGAAATAAAGGATAGTAAAGGACATTTTATCTGCTAAACACTGAAGCAGTGGTAGCATATTAATGAACTGGTTGAAAGAGACAGTGAAAGTAATGTAACAATATGCTTCCTCAAATCCCCAAAATGCTGTAGTAAACCACTATAAGAAAAGAAAAAAAAATTGTCCAAGTGTCCAATAATACAAGGAAACACAAAATTTCCATTTATAAACTGTGATTATTGAAGTGCAGTGAACACCAAATCTTCAAACTTAACAGTCTAGACTGCCAAAGTTTCAGATATGAGCCAACTTTGCCCACAGGAGCAGTTAGAAAAATTAACCATACGATAAGTCTAAAACCATACACATTTAAAAGAGTTATACAAAAGCCTCCAGTCACTACAAAGTTTCAAACAACTCATGGCAGGACAGCAAGAGGTAAAAAAGCTGACATGCTGTCCAACAGTACGACACAAAGAGCCAGAAGCTCACAAGACAGAGCACTCAGCATTCAAGGGCTGACACACAAGCAGTTAGCAAACATTGCACTTGTAACAGTGCTTGAAAATTATATTCCAGCATTTATTCTGTATCCTGTGGGACAGTTGTTCAGGAGGATGGCACTAGATGGCATAGCTGTAGCTAGGCCATTTGGTGCCTTCAGCAATTGAGCAGTGCCCCCCCCCCCCCCCCCCAAACAGGGCCTTCATACTAACCAAGTTGGGGACCAAACAAGAAAAAAAAAATAACCATGCTCTATAGATGTTGAGGACTGAGAACAAAATCCTCCAAAACCAAAGAGGGGAGCCATTATGTAGCTACAAAAGCTATATAGCACCTTCTTACAAATTACAAAACAAATCAAGAATTTTATTTCTAATCATGGAGCTGTTTTGTAGCTACAAAAGCTCCATAATATCGCCTTGGTAAACTATAGTAAGCAGCTTTACTAAACTAGCTAACAGATTGTTGCTGAGGAAACAAACTCTGAATGCCATTCTTTTAACTTAAATGCATACTGCTACTCTTTAAAGGACCATCTGTGCCTCTTACACAGCAGTGAGTGAGCACCCTAACAGCTTGTGCATTGGGAGCTGCACTATCAAATGTTCTAGCCTTGCCTGCTGCAAATAATCAAATTTGGTACTCCAAATCATTTAAACATGGGCAGAAATGCCAAACCACATGGAAAGGTAAAATTGACCCTATCTTCAGTCCTGAAAAGGACAGTCTATGCAAATTCCACTGATGAAAAACAGATATCTGGCAGCATTCATTGCAATATTTCAGAGTATATTACATCAGAGGACAAGAACAACAACAGTGTGGGATTTGTAACAGTGGATATCAATGTGTTTATGTAGTTGGTCAAGGAAGAATGTTAAGAGACTACAACTGAAATAATTGAGCAATCAACAATGAGAATGATTCAGGGATGGAGTACTGTGGACTGGGTCAAGGGTGCGAGGAAAAGCAAAAAGGTCAAGGAGGCTGCATAGCAACATCAGTGAAGCAGTTAGTGTAAATGACAGGGCTTACAGAGAAAGGAGGGGGGGTGGGGAATTGGTGAACGTACAGCACAAGGGGCTTAGCAAAAAGAGAACTAAGAGAAAAATGGGAAGGGAGGACAAGATATTAAGAAGAGATCAAAGGCATTTTTTAAGGTACATATCTGAAAGAAAGAAGGAAGGGAGACCATGAGCTGGACAGGCTGAGCAAAGATGTGGGGGAGATCAAAGAAGAGTGGGGAAAAGCAAGGGGAGAGAGTTATGCTGGGAAGGAAGTAGGGAAAAATGAGGATAACAGTGGACAGACACCAGGGCAAAGACTGAGGGTATTTAGAGGGAATTGGTTCCCTTTAAGGATGATAAAACACAAGGAACAGACGGAGAGCTCAGAAATCTGGTAAATGTGTTGGCAGAGCCACCTGTCAGAGATCTTCAATGGATAACTGACCAGTAAGACTCATATATATGTATATGTTAAACAGTTATGCATGGAAGGGTCAGGAGGCAGAAAGAAATATGGGGAACTACAAGGCCAGCTGTTATTCTAGAATGATAAAATATAGTTTAGTAATGCATAGCCAGAACAGAATGGGGGCAAGAATAGATTTTTGGGCACTCTGAAGTGAGATGGATGGGCTTGATGGAATAATGCCACTTAACTGGTTCTTCTCAGAATCCCATTTGCAAGGATCAGGAGATAAAGATGAAGTGATCTGCCTACTCAAAGGCATGACAGAGATTTACAAACGTAACAGTAAGACAATCATTATCCAAGTGTGCAAAGACTTGATCACCAACCTGAAAAAGAGTAGTAGTAGTAGAAGCAGGAATAATCACAGTGTTAAAACCAAGACTACAACAATGCTAGGAATGAGAAACTTCTTCCCCATTTCAGGTAATATTAAAGCCCTACCTATAGCTAGAAATCTGTGCTAAGTTAGTAAATGAATGAGCATTTTTTCACAACTATTATGGATACGGATTGAGCTTAATTTTATAAATGATCCTATTCATGCACTATAAATCATTTGCACGATGTACCATAGTGGTATAACTTATAAAGTCTGGTCATGAATGTCAGTATGTATCGATTGGACAAAACCTTTGCTAATAAATAATTTAGCAATAATCCATAGCTGAGTGAGGGTAATGTTTGTTTAACCCATAGTTAGTGTGGTGTGAGCAAAGCCTGAGTCACCAAATAAAGCTGACCATGACTAAAATAAGCATTGTCCACCCTAGGCCATGGGTTATTTTTGTTATATAGTTTTGTTATTGTTTTTGTGATGTGCATTTATAATATTTTTGTAAGCTTTTTTCTGTATTCCTGCATTTGTTGTACCAATATATATATATATATATATATATATATATATATATATATATATATTTATTTATATAGACACACGCACACACACACACACAGAGTGAATCACTAATAATGAATAAACACATTTTATATTAGACTTCACTCTAGCACACATGCCTTAAAAGTGTTTTTTTGCAGAAGCATTACTGTAATTAATGTGATTGTTTGTTAGGGTAATGATGTTGCTTATATGTACTTTTAATAGATTGTTTTCTCAGGCAGAGCTAGATCCAGCACTAAGCAAACTAGGCAGTTGCCTAGGGCTCACTGGCTGGAAGGGGAGGGGCTGAGAGGTTGCCATAACATTTTGATTAAACTTTTATTAAAAAAGTTTCTTCTTTGCTACATCATGGTCTGTGTATACATGTTTAGTATGAGGCATGCACAGCAATGGGTGAGATTTAAATGTGCATTAGGACGTCAGGCTTTTTGTTGCAATTTAGAAAACATTTGAGATTTGAATGTTCCTTCAGCAGGCAGTGTATGTGAACTACCGAAGAAGAGGTTTGTGTGGGTAATGCCCTATTTAGGGGTGGCAGATTAGTTAATTATCTTGCTCCGGCTCAAACTCTTACCTTGGCTACAGGAAACAAGAACCTTAATTCTCTATGCCACTTGCCAGACTGCTCAGCTAGTTATTAGAGTTGATTGAAATGGGTAATTTTGTATTTTATTGGTTCATACATTTTGTTTTACTGCTTAATGGAAAAAAATCTTCAAAACTACAGGGGTGCATTTTCAATATGAGTTTCAATGCATTTTTCAAAGAATGTGAACTTCAAGGGAAGAGAAGTTTACTGTTGCTCATGCTGTGTCTTTTCAACGTGCAACTGTTTTGTTTAGCAAAAAGCCATCAGTGTTTGTACTATAGAATTAGAAAGCAATGCTAGCAGCACAGCAGGTAGCATACTTGCCTTTGGTATAGAAGGCTGTGGGTTCTACTCCCACACCATATAGATGGATTTGTGATACTATGGGAGAGGGGAGTAGTGTTGCACTCCTGAGTGTGCCATCCTTCGGAATGAGATATTAAATTGAGGCCCCATCTATCTGTGTAGTGCTGTGACATCTGTTACATTCATCTGAACTATCAAAATAGCAGGGTGAAATTCTTTGATGCCCTGGCCACATTTCCCCTAGTAGTATACATTTTATGAGCAGTTCCCCTGAAAAGGCACTACTAGCCTGGTGGATCTAACCTGGTTAACAAAAAAAGGTCAAAGGATATTTAAATTAAAAGTTTTAAATGAAATCCATATCTCTGCTTTCATTTCAAAAGTAAAGAAGACAATAGTAATTATGCTGATAGTTGTGAGCAGTGTTTATGGTATATGGTATAATTGGGGAGAGACAGGCAAGTAATGAAACTCCAGAGTGGCTGCTGGGGGGGGGGGGGTCTGGTCCATTCCCCTGCCTAGTGCTCTATTTGACCATGATTCGGCTCTGTTCATAGGTGCTAACCTTTGTAGTTTTTCACAGCCATTTGTTTACCTTACCAAAATTACATTCCATGGCTTTTACCAGTATTCTCTCAGTCTGTTTTGTATTTTCAAGTTACAAGTTTCAGGTAGTCAGGTGCCTTTGTATGGATAATACTGTATTACAACAGTTGCATGCATTGCTGTTTCCAGTCATTGTGCACATTTTGGAATATTAATTAGGCTTCATTGTATAACCGAAGACATATTATTACATTATAATTTTTTGAAGATTAGCCATAATTATAAAGGTTCTAGTGTTCATTATATATAGTATATACCCATGAATCTATAAAATATGGTGGCTTTATATGGGCCTATAGTTTTCTACTTTGGCCTTCTGCTCTAACTTTGTCTGGTGCTGCTGTGGAGGATCCTTAGCTTGTCAGAATGACTGCAGACAGTACATTCAATTCATTGAGAAGATTTACTCTCAAGCCATATGTGCTGTGTGTCATTGATAATAATGACAGAGGATAGCACAGTTATGAAGCTCATACTTAGTCTCCTCTGCCACCAGTAATCTACCCACACACCTTCCACAGTAGGACTGCAAAGGAGCAACCATACATCTAGCTGAAAATACTTTTTATAGTGGGTTTACTACAATTTGAGCTTTGTTTCCAATAAAAGACAACTGCATTTCAGAGGTATGCTTTCAGCAATTCATTATAATTTTGTTAATTTATTACAATCTGGCAGTTAGAAGACCTACAGCAAATGTTTATATTATTTATTGTTTGGAAGCCTAAAACCCTGCTGACATAGCAAGCACAGACAAGTGTTTAATGTAACCAGCGCAGAGGTGGGCTGTATCTACATCCACCTGCCTATGTCTGAGGCAAACTTGTTTATGACAAAAACAATTGAATAAGCCTACCATTTGCACAGCTGTTTCCCTGTTACTATGACACATTTGATTACACAACGTACTCTTGTACTGGAGTTTTGATATCTCAGCATAGCAATCAGGTGCTGTGTATGAACAAAAATAAAAGCTGTTATTACATTCTTTGTTGTTGATTACTATGCTGTCAATCTTTCACCATTACTCTTCTAGAATTTTCTGGCATTGTAATGTAAACATATATTCAGGAAAGGACATTATATGTTTCAGCATGTGGAAGATTTCAGGGGCTAGCAAACAACAAAAAACATCTAGGTGTATTGTAAGGACTTTTATCTAAAAATAATAGCAGCCCTTAGCATGCAATACAACTAATTCTGGAAATAGTTTTTTTTGTGTATGTGACAAACGAAAAAGGATTTTTGCCCATGTGACAAACCAACATTTTCAGGAAGAATGATCGGGACACAGGAATTCTTTGGCAGTACTGATATTGTTACCAGGGAGAGGTATGCAAATGTTCTTTTTACTGTTTATAGGTTTATACTAGAATATCAACTCTTGTAAAAAAAAAAATGTAAGCTTAGCTAAATTTCCCAGTTTATGCCTTGCTATGTTGTCCCATAGGTAGTTGACTACCCTAGCTATATTTTTATTAAGTACTTATCAAATATTTGGGTAGCACCAACAGTGTAATCCGAATCCTACTGTGGGTAGGTGATTTAACCACTGCCTCTATCTATTAGGATGATAGGGACAGTCCTCGGGTAAATTTCATACTTCTCATTCATTGGTCTAAATTATGATTGAATAGGAACACTGATATGCAAGATGTTTTGTGGTGACTGAGGGATTGGAATAAAGGTTCAGAGTTTAATAGGTTCATAGGTGATTAGCTAACAACCCTAGGGGCCTTTTTAAGCTTAGCCATGATTCCAAAAGTTGAAAATCAAACCCTTTACCCTGTGTCTGGAAGGTAAACACCTTAACCATTATCCCAACCCCCAACTCCAAAAGAGTGGCCCATTCCCAAATCAGGAGTTGAACCCAGGCTGCTTGGTGAAAACCAGGAATCCTAGCCACTAGACCATATGAGAGGTATTATTGGTTGGGAGGGTGGCCTAATGGTTAAGGTGTTTGCCTTACAAATACAAGGTATAAGGTTTGAATCTCACAGGGGATAATTGGCTAGGCTTAAAATGGCTCGCAAGGGCTGTTAGCCTTGTACTAATCTATGAACCTATAATCTATGAACAGCAAGAGCAGTGTTTGTTCCTGAATGTGCTAGGGTGAGGGGTAGGGATGATACGTGAAAAGGAAGTGGGATAAATACGGGGTATTCAGGTGGTGGTAAGGGGTAATAGGTGGCTACATGTATGAGTAATACTGTATGAACATAGTAAGGAAAGAAGAGTATGGGATGAGGGAATAAAAAGTGGAGAAAGTTTATGATTTTTTTAGATAAAGCAAGGAAGAGAAAGAGATCCAGTAAAAGGGAGAAATGTACTTGAGGAATGTCAAGAACATTGTCTGTCTTGTGCTAACTGAGGAGGAGTAAGGCTTAATGTTAGAAAGTTATGTGTGGCGATGGTTGGGGAATGCAGGAAGTGATATGTAAGAAGTAGTGGAAAGCAGGAATGTAGGAGTTTATATGTTGGATGGCTGGGGAAGGCAGAAAGTGATGAGATGTGTAAAAAGTGGAAGGAGAAAGAGAGGAAATAATGCAGTATTTAGTTCTGTTCAGAAAGTGAGAAAACTGAGTGGTATTAATATTACTGGTTGGTGTTTAGTTGGGTGGAGTTTAGTATGTTAGAATGCAGTGTAAGAGGAGAAGAGGGGATTGGTAAGAACCAATAGGTACAGGAATCAAAGCGAGTCCTGGCAAAACAAAGACTCACTTAATAAGAGTGTTGTGTGAGTTCAAACTCTATCCTAATGCTCTAATATGGGGCAGATGAGGGAGAGATAAGAGGGTGAAGTATTTTAAACAAGATAGTCAGGGCTATAACTATTTTGTACTCAATGTCTTGTAGGGGCTGTGATGTCCATGCACTGGCCCAGCAATCAAGGAGCCTCAATCCTCAGCACTAACACCAGTGAGGGGTGTCCATATAGGGAAAGGATAATAAATACACACACAGTAAAGTATAATTTCCCTTAAGAGCACACAGAGACCACAGTCATTCTGGGGCTGGTCCCTTCTAAGACTCCCCACTGGCACAGCTATAGGGTCCAGATCTCAGCATAGTGGGCAAGCTAAAACCACCATCACCCTCTTTGTCCAACCAGTGCTTCATGTCCCTGCCCAAGTAGCTGACACACACACTTTGATATAAGAATTATATACAACAACACAGACACTCCTGGGGAAGGCTGGCACAGGTTCTCCAGCTGTGCCCCTTTTACCCAGACTATACAGTAGTACCAACTGCCACCACCCACTAATATCAGCTACTCAAAGGCCCTTATTAACAATTATTACTGTGCAATATTACTATCCAAATGGTAAATGTGACTGAACAGCAAAGCTTATTTGGAGTGACTTGGTACAGTATCACTATATATATATATATATATATATATATATATATATATATATGTGTGTGTGTGTGTGTGTGTGTGTGTGTGTGTGTGTGCGTGCAATGTACTCTAGAGCTTAAATAATCTCTACACAAAACAGCCACAGTTGTAAGGTTTAAAAATATTTGATAGTAAATAATAAAAATACAAGACAATACTTCTTACTACACAGTGCTAGTCAAGAGTTTGGAGATCACAGAGAAATGTTTAAAATCATACAGTAGAAATAGTTCTGACATCACAGAAAAACACTTAGTCTAATCTTCGTAATTCATAGCTATTTCTAAGAGAACCACAAACGTCTAAGATCCTACTTACATATAGATAAATCAGCGCTAGTGATGTTGGATGTTCTCAAGACAAAATGGTCTCATGCTCTCATTCTTTCTGTCCTTAAATTGATAACACAGTACCACTGATTAATTTCAGATTACATCATTTCTTTCTGTTCCCAGAGCTAATAGACTCTCAGAGGTTAATAGCCCCTTTGATCTTGCAGTTGGTCAGGAACCAGAGCAATAAAAGAAATTATAATGCACATTCTAGCCGTTAACTCTGGCCTAAAAACAGTAGGCAGAATTCCTTCATCCAGACATATCGGCTCCAAGTTTTGACATCAAAGAATTGACTTGTCAGCTTTGTTACAGCAGAGTGCACTGTTGTTACATTTTTGCAGTTCCACATCTAACAGCATTTTTTACCATTTAAGAGAACAAGCCTGTGGATTATATTAATATTTACAAATGACAGAATTATCTATAAAATTCAATCTGGCTAGGCTGGCTGCCTTTACCTATCTTCATAGGGGCTCCTAGATGATACGGAAAAAAAAAGAATGGGGCATGGCAAGACTGATTATAACCAGCTGTGGGGGAGTTTATGTGGCAATTCATCAGCTGTGTAAACTCCTGAATTACACAGCTAATAATTAAAACTGTACTACTGTTTTTACATACATTGGCAGTTTACTTTTGGAGAAATTCTGTCACTGGGATGATTGCTCGACTTCTGTGTTTGCAC
Organism: Protopterus annectens; assembly: GCF_019279795.1. Classification (NCBI taxonomy): domain Eukaryota; kingdom Metazoa; phylum Chordata; order Ceratodontiformes; family Protopteridae; genus Protopterus; species Protopterus annectens. The sequence continues at coordinate 256,772,972 of NC_056751.1, read as the reverse complement.
CGTGTTGTTTTAAGGCGATTCACAGAGTACTGTATGAAGAATGACAGGTAGAATGTTTCATGTTTTGAGGAGAATAGGGCTAATTAGGTAATCAAATACTATATCTGCCAGGGGAAAAAAAGGATTTGAAATAATTGATTATATGTTTTTTGTTCTTGTGCTTTCTTCCTCAAACAATTTAAATTAATTAATTGTTTCATTAAATAATATAAAGAGTAAAGGTTATTTTTTTTCATATAGAAATGTTATTGATTTTTCACAACATATACATCACAAACAAAAAAAGTCAAGGTTATAACTGATGAATTTAGTACAGAGGGTTGCAGATAAATGATACTGTTAAAAGTCACATGTAGCGTTGTCACTGTCACAGTTAGACGTTGCCCGTTCGATTGTCAGCTAGAGCGTCTTCTGTGTGGTGACATGCGTGAACGGGCATTCCTTCTTTGAAGGTTGTGCATTAGGCCAGGCAAGCCAGCACATAAAACTCTACTGCCAATCATTAGCAGACCGGAGTTCCACTGTGGCGACCCCTAACTGGGAAAAGCCGAAAGACACAAACAAGACACAAACAATAGCCCACACAACCACTGAAGTGCCTTTGGTGTATGCAAAGAATTGAACCAGGAAGACTTATTTTTGGGGAGATGAGGTAGGTGTATCTGCTAATTGCCTGTGCTGCTTGCAGAGATGCTATATTAGCTTTCTGTGAGCAGATTTTGACTAAAAATATTTCTACATGTCCATAACATAGTATAAATGTTTAACATGACTTATAAAGTACTCTGTGCACTGACTTCACCTACAGTGACATCCTAACGTCTCAATAGCTCAGTGTAGTACAACACACTGTGTTTAGAACACATTTTTATATCTATACTAAGCACTGACATTTCATATTCAGAACTCTACAATACTGCAAAGTTATTCTGCATTTCATCCATGGCTCTACAGCACTGCAGTTGTACTATTCAGACAGATTTTCTTTTTTCTACAATACATTGGCCTAAAAATCTTGTTGCAGCAGTTTCCTTGCTCTTGTATAGTTTGCTAATGAATGTCCTTGCTGTTGTACACTATGCTAATGAATAGCTTTAGTTATATTACTTGCTTCTACACACACATTGACTAACTTTGAGGAGTACACTGCCGATGAGGTGATCAAAGATCTGTAGGGAAGGCAACATGCTTTGAAAGTGATGCCTCTGTTAAGATTATACTACTAACTGGGGATGGAATTTTTTTTTATGGGTGGAGAAAGAAGATAGTCATTTCAGATTTAATTGCTGCTGCTGACTGTTGTGTGAGTTCAGAAATAATGTGTGAATTTACCTGAGAAGGAAATGGCCAGGTAAGTGAAATAAACTACTATCTTTTGTCTGCTATGGGAATCAAGTTCCCCAGAAGGAACAAAGACATAAAAGTAGACCATGCAAGATGCTCAGAAAAGATGTAAAAGAGTTAATACATTTACAAATTCAAAGAAGTATGTGTGTGTGTGTGTGTGTGTGTGTGTATTGGTTTCAGTTTGACATTGTAGTGGTACGATAGTCAACATTTCTGTAGTCGATCATTTGTGACTGACTATATGAGGTTTGACTGTTGTGTTAGTCAACATTTGAGGATAAACTCATATATGAGTGAGTGTATTTCTGTGTGAGCGTAATCTATATCATTAAAATGAAAACCTCCAACATTTATGAAAATTTAATTTAATCGCAGCTTATTGAAAATTAATAAAACCAAATGAACAATCTCAAATACCGCCTGCCCTATTTGCAACTACTCCAGTCCACTCAACGTACATAACCCTCCCCCAAGCTAATTCTATACCACATAGGCCTATCTGAACTCTGACTTTAACCCTAAA
>NC_056751.1:256708602-256768602 GCF_019279795.1 Protopterus annectens | reverse complement strand
AGCTTTCAAATAGGTAGAAATTGGAACAGTTGGATTGAATTTAATTTAATTATATTGAAAATGCAGGAGAACGGCTAATCTGAAACATCCCTCTTCTCTTTTAAACTTTATTTTGCAGGGGACAAGCTCCCTTGCAATCCATGATTGAATATTTCATATGTGAATATTATAAAAGCATTGTTTAGCATGCAGTAGAACCCAGTCAGAAGACTAGATCTGTAGATTTCAAAACTCAAGTTGATTTATAGGTGCTTTTTTCATTGTAGGGAGTAACACAAATCAGACTACAGCAGTTTTATAAACAATTCTAGAAGTAAATATAGTCAGGGATATTGCATTCTGACACTGCAAGTTAATTAGAATAAATATGCTACTTTGCAATTTGGGAAACCAGTGGTTGAATATCAGATAAACTTATGTTCATACATGTTACAGAAGCTAACACAATAAAATGATTTAGGTATTATTATATGTAGTGATTTTAAGTATAGGACCAATGTCTTAAAAGTTAAAGCCAAGGTATTTAAAAGTTATTGGTTTCATTTTTAAGAACTTTACAGCAAGAAGTCATGACTGTCTTTTGAGGTTGTTCATAACATATGTTCGACCCATCACTGAGTACAACATGTTCATAGGATCATAAGATCATAGGAAGTTAGTAGGCAATCAACCCAGAGGTCATTTTAAGCCTAGCCATTTCAACCCAGAGTAATACCTGAGAAGTACTAGTCAGTACCCATGATTGCATTTAGTGATGACTGCCCAAGTCCAGGATGGTTGTGGGTGCTAAACCCAGTAAGAAATTTATGGTGCCCCATCCACTCATCTAGGTTCCTCTTGAACAGTGTCATAGAGGTGCTCTTTCTCATATGAATTGATAGTCTGTTCCAAAGATGTGGCAATCGCTGAGAGATAAATCTGTCCATCCAGCAAGTCCTATTTAAGTCACAGGCTATATTTAAGTCCCTGGAATGGGTAGCCCTAGACCCATTTGGTTTACAGATATGCAGCAAGTTAATTGGGCTTGGTTCTTGGGTTGCTTTGTAGGCCAGGCATAAGACTCCCCTAAGAAGTCTATATGATATGGAGTATAGTGACAGGTATTTTAGTTGGTCCGTGTAAGGCACATGCTGGAGCCCCTTGATGATCTTTGTTAGAAACCTCTGAGGTCTCTCTAATTGCTACAGGTGCTTAGTACAGTACATACCAAATGGGGTGTTATACTAAATTATGGGCTGGATAAGTGCTGAGTATAGGGGGGTTATAACCTCTTTTGCTCTCAAGGTGATGCCTTTACTAATCAAGTGGGCTACATTGAAAGCTTTCCTTACAATGGTAGACGTGGTGGCCAAAGTTAGGGTCACGGTCAACTTGTGATCCCAGGTCCTTAACCACTTTTTTGTTCTTAGGGTTTTGTTTTTGATTTTATGGTGTGAAGGGACATTATTTTTTGCTGATGGGAATGATGATGCAATTCTTTATTAATTTTGGGACCATGACTAATACACCAGTCGTTGGACTGTGTGAAACCTTCCTGGAGTATGCTGACATCATTTGGGGATTCAGTAATTGCACCTAGTTTGCAGTCATCTGCAATCTTTGTCAGCCACGACCCTTTAATTTTGACCTGGACTTCTGAGAAGTATATACCAAACAGTAGGGGGCCCAGTACTGACCCCTGTGGTACCCTGCTGATAACAGGACTGCTGCTTGATGTGGAGTCACCCACTTTGATTTTGTGTGTGTCTGTGTGCATGTGCGTGCCTGCGTGTGTGTGTGTGTGTGTGTGTGTGTGTGTGTGTGTGTGTGTGTGTGTGTGTGTGTGTGTGTGTGTGTGCGTATGTGTGTTTGTGTGTGTGTGTGTGCATGTGTGTGTGTGTGCACGTGTGTGTGTGTTTGCGTGCGCGCATGTGTGTGTGTGTGTGTGTGTGTGTGTGTGTCTAGTCTGTGATCCAGTTGGCAACCCATCTTTCAACTAAGGGGTTTACATTCAGTTTGCTAAGTTTATCAGTAATGGTTGAATGTGGGATTGTATTGAAAGCCTATGCCAAGTCGAGATATGCTTTGTGCACAGATTTGCCATCCTCATTGACCTCGGTCATACTTTCAAAGAAGTCCACCAAATTTAACAGGCAGGATCTGCCCTTGATGAAGCTGAATTGGATAGGATCCATGGTTTGGAGGTCTCCTATATTTTTATTTATGAGGTCCATGATGATACCAAAAAAATAGAATGATGAAGCGAAACTCGGCTTTTAACATAAAATAAAAGTTATAATAACGTGACACAATCGCTTTCACAGTTCTTGCTGCTTCTTCGGATGTCTTAACAACACTGAATAAAACACACCAGTTTATACATCCTAACATTTATTCACATGTTCAATTAAGTTAATTAAAAACCTATAGAACTTTTCATTTTGAAAAGTTCTATAGGTTTTTAATTAACTTAATTGAACATGTGAATAAATGCTAGGATGTATAAATTGGTGTGTTTTATTCAGTGTTGTTAAGACATCCGAAGAAGCAGCAAGAACTGTGAAAGCGATTGTGTCACGTTATTATAACCTTTATTTTATGTTAAAAGCCGAGTTTCATTTCATCATTCTACTTTTTTTGGTTTCTGCTACACTGTTTATTTTGTTTGGTGAGACGTTTATTCAGCACAGTAAGGTCATTGCTTCTGCTTGACTGTCCATAATGATACGTTCCATGACCTTACAGTTGAGGCTGGTCAGACTTATGGGTCTGTAATTCCCTGGGTCTGTTGCTAGGCCACCTTTGTGGAGGGGAATAACGGTAGATGTTCTCCATTTTGCAGGAACAAAGCCTGTGGTTAGGCTGTGATTGAAAAGGATAATTAGTGATGATGCTAGTTTATGTTTTAGCCTGTTTAGATGAAAGCCTGGGATGTCATCTGGTCCCATACAGGCCATGTTCTTTGCCTTGGATAGGCCTTGGAGGACCTGCTCTTCAGTTATGTAAGGTGGGGTGGGAGGCTGGAGGAGGGTTTTTTGTATGTTAGGAGGACATAAGGGAGTGAAATTTTGCCAAATCTATCCGCTAGCAGGTTCACTATCTCTTTGGGGTAAGTGTGTGTGTGTGTGATACCATTGGCCATCAATTCTGCACATGCTTGGGTCCTACCCTTTAGGTTACATACGTAGCTGTAGAAGGGCTTATGGTTATCCTTGGCAGTATTTGCTAGGTTTCTCTCAAAGGAGCTCTTGGAGGATTTGACAAGTTGTCTTATTTGCCTGTTAAAGCTGAGGAGGGTACTTTTCCATTGTTGGATTCTTGCCTTTGTTTTCTTGGACAGCAACTTTTTGTGTGTATTGTAGAGTAGGTTGATGTTGTTTTGCTCTTACAAGAAGTGTGATCTCATGGTTTCAGAAGGTATTCAATGATAATTTATAAGGTGTATCTTTAGTTGTGGAAATAAATCATAGGATCATAGGAGTTTACTAGGCTATCAATCCAGAGGTTATTTCAGGCTTAGCTGTTTCATCCCAATGTAATAACGTAGCTACTCTAGTCATTTCTCAGGACTGTATTTAGTAATGACTGCCCATGTCCTGGAGGGTTGTGGGTGCTAGCCCATGTATGAATTTATGGTGCCCATCCACTCGTCCAGGTTCCTTTTAAACAGTGTCATTGAGGTGCTCTGCTTCACATGAATTGGCAGCCTATTAAAAAGATGCATCAGTTGCTGGGAGGCAAATCTGCCCCTCCAACACATCCTACTGAAGTTGCAGGCCATATTTAGGCCCCTGGAAAGTCTAGGCCTCTTTTCAATCAGTTACAGATATCAGAGGATTAAACTTTGTATACAGAGGGATCTGGAGTGAAGAATATTGATCTCTACTAAACGCTGACTTGTTGAATATAAGCATATTAACCAAAAGTGCATATTATGCTTACAGAATTGAGGAATCAAGGACAATCTTTAGAGTAAACTATTTAACACAGTCATTGCTTCGACTTTGGAACAGGGTTACTTTATAAATTTTACATTCTTTACAGATATTTAAAAAAAAACAACTTGATAGCTGGTTGGGTCCCAGGGTACATACATTCATTGAGGAGTCTGTGTTCTGAATGGACTTTGTCCTTTACATAGCAATTAGCAAACAACTGAACAATGTTCTTGTGTAACTTTTTCAAACAGAGCAGTTCAGTACTTACAAAATCAGAGTTCATTCAAGTTGCTCCTGCTTTAGCAGAAGTTATCACATAGGTAATTCATTCTCCTTGCACCGGAGTACAATTTCTGAAATGTATGGTGACACTTTCTCTAATACACTGTGTATAAACATCTTCAAGTTCCTTTCCAAGCCCAGAGACTGCTTCTAACACTGTCCTTCAGAAATCTCCCTTTTTCTGGCAGGAATAATAATTTAGTATACCTTCCAAGGCAAAACAATGCATCCCAGTTCCTTTCTGCCCCCCTTGGAGACTCCTGCTAATCTTGTCCTTCAAGAATCTCCTACTTTCTGGTAGAAAAATTAAGAAATGTTGTGTTTGAGAAAACACAAAGAGGCTGGAAGACAGATATAATTCAATTCCTTTTATTGGACCCTATTTAGGGTTTGCAATTACTTGAGCTCTCTGGCTGGCATGATCCCTTTAGTGGGAGTTATTTATTTTTTTAAATAAGAAACATTTTTATTAAATTATTGTATATGACAGGCAATCATACATTTATATAAATAAAAAAAAAACAATTTGACATAATTTTGGTTACAAACATTATATACATCACAAACCATATTGACATAATTTTAGTTGCAAACATTATGCATCACTTCTAATCTGTCCAGTCATGGTGAGTCAAAGATTACATAGCTCATTCACATCCTGCCTTCTTTTAAACTTCGTTTCTCCTCTGCATGTATAGTTCCCACAATTCCCATTTTTTTTGCTATGTGTAATTTGCCCCTACTGTTTCTAAAAATCCCAATTCCAGTTGTTTTATCTCAATTATTATATTCACTACTTGTAGTACAGTTGGTTTAGACTTCGATTTCCATTTTCTCTCTCTCTCTCTCTCTCTTTTTCGGCTTTTCCCGGTTAGGGGTCGGCACAGTGGATCACCTTGTCCGCTCATAATTGGCAGTGGAGTTTTACGGTGTTGAGTTGCTAGCCCAGCACCCAACCATCCATGGAAGGCAGACACACACATGCAGTCATGCCTAGGGCCAATTTTAGCGTGTCCAATCCACTTGCAGCATGTCTTTGGGGATGTGGGAGGAAACCGGAGCACCTAGAAGAAACCCACATGACTGCAGGGAGGACATGCAGACTCCGCACAGAAGACACCACAGCCAAAGATCGAACCGGAGAGCCTCTTGCTGTGAGGTGACAATGCTAACCGCTGCACCACCGCAGCCATTCCTCAATTTCCATTTTCTAGTAATTGCTTTTTGGCAGCCACCATACTTAAACTCAGCAAGGCCTTACTATGTCTAGGCAATTCCAATTCTGTATCATAGCTCAAAAAATAATTTCCTTAGTTACACCACTTTGCTCACTCAGTATCTCTGAGAGAGTAGTCTGCAGGGAATCTTTAAAGTCTGCCAACTCATTGCACTCTCAAAAAATGTTTTCCCATTTATCTTTTTCTTCCCCATTACACCTCCAACATTTGATGTCTACTTGACAAAAAAATTATTTGGAGTCTACTTGGGGCCTAAAAATAGATATGTAAATACTTCCAAGCAAAGATCATAAATTTTCTAGACTTTGTTGCATATTTGGGAGATATACATATACCCCCCCATTGTTTCTTTGTGAATTGCTTATCCAGTTTCTCTTCCCAATCCTTTCTAACCTTCTCTGATTGATTCTTATATTTATCAGAAAATATTTTGTATGCTTTACTAATTATTCCTTTTTAACATCAGCTTTTGTTCTAGAGTCTGTCAAAAACTCTACCAGTGCTATTTTTTTACTTAGGATTCCCCTATTTTTTTATATTTACCTGTAATCTGATACCAATCGCTAGCCTGCAGTCCAAATAAATTATTGGCCTCTTCTCATTCTATTACCTTTTCCTCTCTAATTATTTGTTCCCAATACCTTGGTTCTTTTGCCAGTTTTCTCCAATAAAATTGAGCTCCCTATTGCCTGTATCCCTAATTGCAGTCATCCCTACCAACAGAATCTCCTTTCTCCATTCCCATTTTGGCTCAGCTCTTAGAATACTTTCTGCTACTTTATAAATATAATATTCTGTATGATTATTGTTACTCTTTTTAAGGATCTGCATCCAAAATCCCAGTCTCTCCTTGTTTCTTAAGCTTCTTCCTCCCTGTTTCATCATCATCCCTTTCCACTTTAAATGATAGCTTTCTGCTTGTGCTATGTATAGGACCCTTAACTGTGTAGCTCTGAAAAAACCCTTCAAATCAGGTAATCCCAAATTGCTTTGTTCTATTGGAAGAATCAGCTTATCTCACTTGACTCTTGCCATCTTCCCTCCCAGATAAAATCCTTCATCTCTTTATTAACTGCTATTCACAACTTCTCCTCTGGTGGATAAAAATATGTCTGACCTGTGTATAAAACTAAAAGAACTGAAAACATTTTAACTGCTTGCATCTTACTATCCATAGCCATATGACAGAGCTTCCAATTTTTCAGTTTCTGTATTATCTTTTGTTTAGTCTCTTCCCACATATTCTTGGCTGCTACACCAGAATCCTTTAATCCATACTCCTAAGTACTTCATTGTATCATGCCCCCATAAATATAGATATTGCTGAACCAGTTCATGTGTGGGTACATAATTTACAGCTATTGCCTTTGTTTTAGCTTCATTAATCTGAAACTGTTTCAAAATGTTCCACAACACTGAAATGTCCTTTTCTGGTTTTATCAGGTATAAAATAATAATATCTGAAAATAGAGGCAGCTTTCATGCCTACCATACCAAGTATATCCTTGAAATTCTGAGTCCCTTTTTTCTTTGCCAAGGGTTCTAAATATAATGCAGATAACAAAGGGGAAAGGCGGACAACCCTGTCTGTTTCATCTGCTCAAACATAAATTATCAGAGAGGAACCCACCTACTTTAATTTTCACCTTTGATAACATTGTATATCTTCCTAATCAACCTTACACAGTATTTTTTATCACGGAATGCAAGTGCTTCATTGCCCTGCTCATAAACTCCCAGCTTACTCTATCAAATGCCTTCTCTGGATCAAGACATCAGCAACAGTGGTATTTTCTTATATTCTGCTTCATTCTTTATCATCAGTGTTCTGCTAATGTTGTCAAATGTTTGCCTGCCCCCTACAAAACCACATTGATTCATCTCTATCAATTTTGGCATCACCTTTGCCATTCTTTTCCCCATTATGGACATAAACATTTTGTAATCCCGGTTTAGGCTTGAAATGGACCTGTATGAAGTGGATCTGATGGGTCTTTGCCCTCTTTAGATATTAGACTCACCACTGCTTTCTTCAAGGATGTTAGTGCTTCTCATCCTGTTAAAATGCTGTTAAACAAAACATCCAAATCTTTATCAGTTTTTCCCTCCTAGCTTTCAAACTTCCACAGGAATACCATCTGTTCCTGGGGACTTTCCTGCAGATTGGTTATACATCATCGTTTTTATCTCATCTCGTCCTATCCTGTTAGTAACTGAGCTTCATCTACCTCTAACCTTGGCATATTTAATTTTTCAATAATCATTTCTATTTGTACCATTTCTTGAGTTCTATATTTCTCTGCTTTATACAGGCTTTCTAAAATGTTTTTAAATATTTCTAGTACCTCTACAGGATCTTTTATTTTCCTTGTTATAGGGTCTCTGAACTTGGCAACAACCATTTTTACTTTTTATTGCCTGAGTCATTGTGCTGAAAGTTTTTGTCGTCTGGAGTTATTATCAAAAAAACAGTTGATTAATAGCAGTCTTTCTAAACTTATGCATATTATTGAGGTAATCCCCTATTTTCTGTTTAGCATTCTGAAATTGCTCCTCTTTTTGTTCTGTGAGATTCCCCTATTCTGCAATGCTTTAACATTTGCCAGTCCCTCTAAATAATTCTTGTTACTTCTTAACCATAGCTCTCTCTATTTTATTTCCACCCTTTTTTAAGTTCCACTTTAATTTTATCCAAGCTTAATTTGCAGTTATTAAGTTACTGATGTTAGATATGGTGCTTAAATATCTACTTGTGCCTAGAAAAGGAAGTATATAATTTCTTTCCATTTGTCTAAAAGAGAAATGGCAAAGGATAAGTCCCCACTACTAAAGGTGTCTCAGAATGAGGTACAAACTAGGCAAAAAGATAGAGTGCACCACCACGATTAAAATGTTCCAACTTTAATAAACGAAGTAAAAACTCCCTAAAACTGTTGCAAAGGGTAAAAATAGATGAAGCATCAAATGATAAGCGCTTTCAGAAGGTTTGCCTTCTTCAGGTTGTGACTTCCTGTGCTTCATTCCATATCCTTAAACAAATGTTTACCAATCAGGTGATTTCCTTGCATTATTAATCCCTCCTACCACAGGCTGTCAATCACTTGCTTGGAGGCAGACAAGCCTCCAGTTTTAACCAATGGAAAGGCATTTCTGCTTCAGAATAAGTTTCAATGGAGTCATTACATTTAGGCCTGGGGGTGGTTAGCTCTTAAGTTATTTATCCACCCAATTTCACGAATCTCGGTATGGTTTTGAATATCCCCAGCTCTATGTCCTATAGACACACATTCTGTAGCTTTAAGGCTAAAATAATGGGTTGGATTTGAGCTTATATGAGATGTCAATGCATTCTTCATATCCTTCTGTAGAATATCTCGTAAATGACGTGAAACCCTGTCTTTTAGGCATTGATCAGTTTTGCCTATATAGAAACAAGAGAAAAGGTGGCAGCATGCTAGATATACAAGTGTTCACTGTTGCAAGTTGCTTTAACATTAAATACATAGCTCTTGCCTGGGGTTGGATGAGTAAAAGTATTGCTATTATCTATAAATTGACAGGCTTTGCATCTTCTGCATTTGTGGGTTCCTTGTCTCAAAATATTAACATTTTGCTTGGGAAAACTATCTTTATTGCAAACAAGGTTTTTGATGTTCTTCTTGTTCTTGAATGTAAATCTCGGTCTTTCTCCTATGATGTTTTTTTATTTTATCATCTTCAGTCAAAATTGGCCAGAACCTTCTGATAACATCACATACCGTCTTGTTGATGTAAATTAGTTCCTTCAAGCTTGCTTGTGTCTTGTCGTATGTCCAATGTCACATTGCCAGTACTACATCTTGAGAAATAGGGACGTCCTTTCGTTCATCTTAAAGTTTCAGGGTGGATTTTGGCTGTAATGTCTTCTCTATTATAGCCCCTGTTAGACAGATTTACTTGTAATTGCCTGCGTTCTTTCTGGAATGTATGCTCTTCCATACATAGCCTGGAAATCCGTATCAGTTGATTCTCATAAATGTTCCTATGGACAAACCCAGGATGCATACTGCTCCTATCCAGAAAATGGTTCTTCCAAGTGCTTTTCCTATGAACACTCATACATATTCCATTGGTTTGGTCTAATTTCAGGCATATAGCTAGAAAATCTATTTCATCTCTAAAGTACTGAAGCATACATTTAAGAACTCTGTAGAGGTTTCAAGATACTCAGAGAAAGACTTAAGCTGATCTTCATTCCCATTCCAGAGGATAAAAATATCATTCACAAAACATTTTGGTAGACCAAGGGTTCTTATCACACAAAACATGCGTTGATTCCCATTTTGCCAATACTATGTTCGAATAACTATTGGCACATGGGGTGCCCATGGCTACACTCCATACTTGCCAATAATAAGTGCTGCCATATGAGAACCCTTGGTCTACCAATATTATATACTATGGATGTTTTGTGGATGATATTTTTATCCTCTGGAATGGGAATGAAGATCAGCTTAAGTCTTTCTCTGAGTATCTTGAAACCACTACAGAGTTCTTGAAATGTATGCTTCAGTACTTTAGGGATGAAATAGATTTTCTAGCTGTATGCCTGCAATTAGACGAAACCAATGGAATAAGTATGAGTGTTCATAGGAAAAGCACTTGGAAGAACCATTTTCTGCATAGGAGTAGTATGCATCCTGGGTTTGTCCATAGGAACATTTATGAGAATCAGCTGATACGGATTTCCAGGCTATGTACAGAGGAGCATACATTCCAGAAGGAATGCAGGCAATTAGAAGTAACTCTGTCTAATAGGGGCTATAATAGTGATGACCTGACCGCCAAAATCTACCCTGAAACTTTAAGATGAACGAAAGAACGTCCCTATTTCTCCAGATGTAGTATTGGCAATTGGACACACGACAAGACACAAGGAACCTTGAAGGAACTAATTTAAATTGCGTTGTTACCTTTAGTACAGACAACAAGAAGGTATGTGATGTTATCAGAAGGTTCTGGCCTATTTTGACTGAAGATGATAAAATAAAAAACATCGTAGGTGAAAGACCGAGATTTACCTTCAAGAACAAGAAGAGCATCAAAAGACTTCTTTGCAATAAAGATGGTTTTCCCAAGCAAAATGTTAATATTTTGAGACATGGAACCCACAAATGTGGAAGATGTAAAGCCTGTCAATTTATAGATAATAGCAATACTTTCACCCATCCAACTACAGGCAAGAGCTATGTATTTAATGTTAAAGCAACTTGCAGCAGTGAACACCTTGTATATCTAGCATGCTGCCACCTTTGCTCTTGTTTCTATATAGTCAAAACTGATCAACTCTTGAAAGACAGGGTTTTACATCATTTACGAGATATTCAACAGAAGAATATGAAACATGTGCTGGCATCTCATATTAGCTCAAATACAACCCATTATTTTAGCTTTAAAGCTATAGAATGTGTGCCTATAAGACATAGACCTCTGGATATTCAAAACAATACTGAGATTCGTGTAATTGGGTGGATAAATAACTTAAGAGCTAACTGCCCCCCTCCAGGCCTAAATGTAATGGTTCCATTGAAATCTATTCTAAAGCAGAAACGCCTTTCCATTGGTTAAAATTGGAGGCTTGTCTGCCTCCAGGCAAGTGATTGACAGCCTGTGGTAGGAGGGATTAATAATGCAAGAAAATCACCTGATTGGTGAAATTTTGTTTAAGGATATGGAATCAAGCACAGGAAGTCACGATCTGAAGAAGGCAAACCTGCCGAAAGCGCTTATTGTTTGATGCATCTATTTTTAACCTTTGCAACAGTTTTAGTGAGTTTTTACTTCGTTTATTAAAGTTGGAACATTTTTAGCGTGGTGGTGCACTCAGTATCTTCTTGCTTAATTGTCTAAAAGAGAGACGTAAAAATACCAGTGTGGAGGGAGAGACAAAAAAATGAGCAGCTTTGATTTTTTAGTATGGCCTTATACCTCAGAGCATACCTGTCAAACTCTCAGAAGAAGAAATATGGACAAATGCATAAATAATGGAGGGACAAAAGACCAGAAATAGGGACAGTTTTTTAAATATTGCTCTTACAAATTTAGAAAGTTGATAGAATAACAGGTTTTGCATTAACCTGAAATTTATGGAGGGTATAAAGTCTGAAATTCAAATGTCTGTCATTAAATCATCTTTAATGATTTGCTAGAAAAGCACAATTTGTGTGTGTGTGTGTGTGTCTGAAACTGCTGAAGACAAAGTCATACTCTGATATAAAAATCAAAGTTCTGCATGTTATATTAGAGTCGATGTTCATTTAGCAGAGAAAATGAGAACATGTGCAAAACTTTGATGGACACAATTGTCTATTCATGGAATCCAGTTTTAGTAGGTGTGTAGGTGAGAATCTAAACAATCATTCAAAACTCTTTGGATAAACATAAATTTGAGTTTCCAACGATGGTCTAGATAGACTTAACAGTTTTTTTAATTGTATCAGGTACGATGAAGCTAAATGAAATGCACTGGCAATCTGTAAGATATACAGCTATTTTTTTGTAATTATAGATTAGTGGGATTTTTTTAATAAGTTCTTACCATCCTTTAACTCTTTTATAACAGCATCATTCACAGTTAAAGAATTCAAATGTAGTAGCTGGCAGAAGAGTATTTCCCTATGAAATATCTTTATAGCCGATATATCAATAAATATATTAATAAATAATTTAGGCTGGCCTTACTGTTGGGTGCTGACATATTTGCTATATAAATCAGCATCAGTTTGAACTCTACACCGGTACTTACTTATTGTTTATTTTTATGCCTTCAGCATCAGTTTATGCCTTCCACGTCAGTGGCATACTTAAACATACTGACAGTCCAAATATGAAACGCCTACTTCCTTTCCATTCTTATGACTGTTAGTAATATATGCAGCTGCAGCAGTAGCATGTAAATCACATAAATACATTAAAATAAAGAACATACCTGTAAGAATTGACAGGACTGTAGAATACTGGAATGAACTGGAAATAACTGGAAGAAACTAGAATGAGACTGGAATGAATGCCTTTATCTTTTAATTATCCAGAACTGTGCTGAACAGGTACTAGTCTCTCCTTTATGTGACAAATCGTCTTGTACCTTTCAGAATAAAAGTCTGCATACACTGCAGTTTGGTTAAAAATGTTTTATTATGAACGGTGGAGGTAGATATCAACAATATCTGAATCAAATCTTAGTGCCTCCAATAACAGGGCTGATAAATCAAAATAGACTGAATTATAATGTCCATAGCTACCACACTCATTATACTCAGAATTATTTCTTTTATTCTGAATATTGTAATTAATATTCTGGAATGCTGGATATTTGACCTGACTTCTGTACTCTCGAGTGTCTGTACCGATCTCCTGAGGAATACACTGCAATGACTGTCTTTGTATCTGTCCAAACCAACCAACTGATTCACTGTGTCTGAAGTATCTCCTAATAATACCAAAACCCTGTAAATTTCTACATACCTGTTTAACCTTGACTCCCAAGCCTGTTTGTACTTAATGCACTGCAGATTCTGCTATCACATTTTATTCTTAACAGTATTCTTGACTGAAGGTTACTGTAACATTCCTTTATATCTGCATTATATGGCTACGCTTCTAGCCCTTTAAATAAAACCAGATCTTACAACACCAGACTCTAGAACATTGTTTGTTTTCAAAATATATATTTACTAAAACGGTATACTTTTACAGATTGACAAGAGCATGCTCAGCAGATGGCACAAATTAGTGGAAACTTGGTAAATAAATCTGAATGCTCACTACCCTCAATACAGGTTTTACACTAAACATAGACTGGTTATTAAGATCCATGCCCTTCACAATAAAACAAAATTGTATGACAGTCACTTTAAAACAGTAACAGATAAAATTATTTAAAAAAGTGTAGTCATTACATTAGTAATATTAATATGCCTAAAAGTTATAACAGGGTCACATAATTAATCCTGGCCTCTGGGATGTATTGACAAATGACCTATGCAGTGTATACCACATCAGGTGGTTTGGTCAGTGAAGGATCTTAAATAAAACATATTGAGTAAACTGGTTGTAATAACCAGAAATATCTATAGCTGTTGCTTAATATCCCCAGTTACACTTAATTCAATGCACTAAAAAGAGAAGATTGTTTCTATGAAAGGTTTATAACTGTTTATTTACCATTTAGGCAGGTATTTCTTCTATACATTAATCCAGGGGTGATGCCAGATATGGCTCATAATGGATCCCATTTAGAAATATATGTCAGTGCTTATTGATCATTTGCCTTATGGCTTTCACATCAATGGTATGACTGGTGTAAATGATGTAGAATAGACATAGAGCATAAGATGTATTTTGATGGCATATTGTTTGCATGTGGTCAAATGCTGAAAAAGAATAATTTTAGGTCTCAAGCCCTCTCAAAAAATCTATTAGGGATTTTTATTGGAGATCGTGAGACAACATGGCAAATAATAGTACCAAAAATTTATCTTACTAAATGTTTGTGTTGACTTTTTTTTATTTTGCTAACTTTTACCATTTCCAGACTGCAACCATGCATTCTGCATTAAATAATTCAATTTATCATAGCCAACATTGAATGGTTTGGCCAGGTCTTACTGTCCTCTCGCTCTGGGTTACCCTATGGGGTATTGTTGACTTATAGCATATTAAAGTCTAGTGACAAGAGATGCTGTTGCCCATCAGGTACTGGGGGTATGAAACTTCAGCTGATGCCACCATGCTCCTCTTCAGCTGATAGCAATGTGCAACAACATCAGAGTACATATACACCATTACCTGCTCATGTCCCTAGTCCAGTCTATGTCAGAAGCTCGAGTTTTCAGAAACTTGAAGTTCATATTCTTGAGACAATATGATTGAGTTTTTAAAAGCTTTTAAGTTCAAAAAACAACATAAATCTACCTTTTTTCTCCATGTTTGCAGGAGGGCAAGCCCCACTTTCACCCCTTGCATATTATATATACCAGCTCCAAGATTGCAGTACAGTGGGGAAAAGGGTAAATTCCCAGATCCTCACTGTACTGCAGCCTCCATTCAAAAGCTTTGGGTTTTTGGATACTCAATCATATTGTCTCAACAATATGAATTTCAAGTTTCTGATAACTCAACCTTCTGAAGGGGACCCCCTTAGTCAAATTACCACAGTTTAGGTACTCAAATGATGTACCTCTGACCCCTCTCAGAGACCAGACAATGCCACTACCAGAAAGGAGACAACCATTAGTGACGAATACATTTACCTTATTCCAATCAACATTCTAGTTACCTGATATTTTTCTTGAACTAAGGTCTTTAACAGGTGTTTTAACAGCAGAAGTAAGCACTCTTTATTGACATTACTGAGCCAGGCCAGAAATATTCATTCACGTTAGGAGCATGAAAAGAAAGGTCCATGCATTAAAGTGTAAACAAACTAAGAAAAAGTTTATTTTACCATCACTCAGTGGGTGTGATAAGTCTCAGAACCAGGATACCGAGACAACTGAATCAACATGCAGCAAGAGGTTGGCGTAATGGTTAAGGTGCTTACCTTAGAAACACAAGGTGCAGAGTTTGATTCTGACATGGGGTAATTGGCTAGGCTTAAAATGGCCCATAAGGGAAGTTAGCCTAGTACTAACCTATGAACCTAAGTACTGGAAATAATGTTTTGTAACATTGTTGAGTAAATACTAAGATAAACGTTTTAGAGTGCACAGGTGCATCACAATATAGAACACTGCATAATTCATTACCTTGTTAATTAATGTATGTGTGTGTTGTGTTACTGTAATTCTTTTTTTTTTTCTTTAAATTGCATGGCTAGGGATGACTAAAACCTGCAGGATACATATTAAAGAAGCCCATGACAATAATCTGGATAGTTGATAACAAATATGAATATTTAGAATGTATATTTACTGAGATAGGATTACATAAAGTAGTATCAGAAGATCCTTGATGGAATAGCAAAACTTTAAATAAAACAAAGCTACAAAAAAAAACAGTGATAAGTGAAAATGAAAAATAATGGAACAAATTTCACCTAGTTACACTAAAGGATATTAATTATGAAAGTGAACTATGAATCAGACCTGAAGTGATGTTTGAGCATGAAGTTGTTACCAGCAATCTGGATAACAATTAGTTTTTTCTCAGTTATGTCAACAGAAAAAGGGATTGTAGGGAGCAAAGTAAGGCCACATCTTGATTAATGGTGATTATTAAATTACACTAAAATCCTAGGAATTAATGGCGATTATTAAATTACATCAAAATCCCAGGAGACTGATGAGTTATTCTGCTCAGTAGAGCAAGCTGAAACCAGTAATAGTGATGCATTATGTAATAAACTTGTCATATTATTTGACACAGACACATAAGATATAATGGCTAAACTCTTTTAACTGAAAAATAATAGCAGGCATATGAGTGCACTTCATCTAAAAAGAATTAAGGAATATAAGGAAATAAGAAACTTATTTTAGGGGCAATCCTGACATCAGAGCATTTTTCCTATGTTTGTTGATACCTGTCAGTTGGAAAAGTAGGTATTTTAATTTCCAAAGTAAAAAAACAGAAAAACAAAAGCATTATCCAAAGAACATTTTATTTATTTAGACTGAAGTATGTGAGTTGATAGATAAAGAGCACGAATGTCTGCGGGCTTGTAAGTCTTCAGATCATTATTGATGCATAAAATAGTTCTTTATTACATGTGGGGAATTAGAAATGTAAAACCCACAGTAATGTAAATGCCTCAGGTAAAGTATGCACTTTAAAATATTGAAGCTTTATCTAGTTTGGACACAATCTTGGAATTATGATGTATCGACAGTTGTGGAAAGAATGAAAAGTACAATCATGTCTCAGGTGATACTTCTGGATTGATTTAAAAAATGTTGCAGGATTTCTTAGCTCTGTTTTAAGACCATTTTAATTTATATGATGGTATAGCTAATTTAGTTCTTATGTTGCTTGCTTTAAACAAGAAAAATGGCAGCAATTTATTTTCAATCCATTCCCATTTATTGACCATCTTGCTTGTCCATCCCAGTCATACAATGGAGTGGTTGTTTTTCTAAAATGAGAACATATAGCCAATGTGGTCGCCAGTCTGAAAATCAAGCAAATCAAAAAAGGAAGGTATCACCTGCATGTTATATAGCACTGGATTTTAGTTCATAAGCCCTACCATTCCCTGCAAAGTCCCATAACATTTAACACAAAGAGTAATGCTACTCAACGCCAGAAGTCTAAACCTCAAGATGCACGCACTCGAAACTCTCCTTAGCATGGAGAACATCGATATCTGTGCAGTAACAGAAACCTGGTTCAAGGCTCTCGAGAGCACCCCAGCACTACCAGATTATACCTTATACCATGCTTTTCGGCCCCAAAACTTGGACCGAACCACAAAAGGAGGGGGAGTATCAATATTCGTCAAAGATACCCACACCTCCAGGTTGGTGGCACAGCATGAAGCATCAGAGACTATCCATGTGCAACTAACAGTGGGTAAAACTGCCTTCCAGTTTATAGCCTGCTACAGACCACCCTCCCAAACCCAGGAACCCCACTCGGCCTTCCTGAGAACACTGGAAAATATGAAGGTCTCTCCAAACACCATTATATTGGGTGACTTCAACTACCCAACCATAGACTGGGAGCATTACTCTAGCTCCAACACCCTAGCCCAAAGGTTCTTAGAATTTATAAACTCAAATGCTATGGAACAACTTGTTACCACTCCCACAAGAGGGGAAAACATACTGGACCTGATCATCACCAACATGGGGACTCTATGCTCCAGACCAGAAGTGTATCCCTCACTGGTAAGATCAGACCATAAACTAATCTCACTGGATATTCACATCCCGACCCCACCCCATGCCTAGAAAACCACAGTGAAAAACTTCTCTAAAGCAAATTTCACACTCCTCAAAACCGAGGTGGAATCCTTCAAAGCCCCCGGGCCTGTGGATAATACGGCCCAGACCGCAAAATCCTTTATAAACGTATTCTATGAACACCTTCAGGAATGCATGGATCATGCAATCCCAAATAAAACCAAGACCCAATCCTCCAAAGGCAGACGTCCTGTCTGGTGGACCCCAGCCATAAACAAACTATACAATAAAAGGAGGAAGCTACTACATGATAGAGCAAAATCCCAAAAAGGGAAGGCATCGTCTAAGGCCAGCTTCGAGAGAAAAATTGCACAGGACACTAAGGATAATCACAAGGCTTTCTTTAGTTATGTTAGGAACCTGGGTGGGAATTCCCAGATATGCTCAGAATTAGTCCAAAATGACAAAAAATACACCGAACCCACAGACATTGCCAACATCCTAGCTGACAGGTTCAGCGCAAACTTCTCCCCCCCCCTCCCCACCAAAAGGGCTAATATCTATCCCAGCAGAGTGCTGCCCCCCTGACATCTCAGATGCTCAGGTAAGAGCTGCCCTCTCCAAAGCAAGAAACACAGCATCAATGGGACCAGACGGTGTCCCGGGCTGTGTCCTACATGAATTCCAAGAAGATCTAAACCCAAACCTAAACTACTGTTCACTCTCAGCCTTACTACAGGATATGTACCCAGAGAGTGGCATACAGCAACAGTGGTCCCTCTCCACAAAGGTGGTGCCTCAACGGATCCTGGAAACTATCGCCCCATAAGTCTCACTAGCTTGGTCTGCAAAGCCATGGAAAGGATCATCATGGACCTTATAAATAAAGATATTGGGGACCTACAGACACTGGATCCTACCCAGTTCGGCTTTGTTAAGGGCAGATCCTGCCTCTTAAACCTGGTCGATTTCTTTGAAACAGTCATCAATGCCATTGACAAGGGGAAGGTGGTCCACACAGCCTACCTGGACCTCACAAAAGCCTTCGATACAATACCCCACTCGGGCATTATAAATAAGCTCACCAGCTTAAATATAAACCCTTATGTCACTAGATGGGTTGCAAACTGGTTCAAGGACAGAACACACATGGTTAGAATAGCTGGAGCCATGTCAGACTCCAAACCAGTTACAAGTGGCGTCCCACAAGGCTCAGTCCTGGGACCTCTCTTGTTCGGTATATATTTCTCGGAGGTACAGGCCAACATGGAAGGACTGTGGCTGACAAAGTTCGCAGATGACTGCAAACTGGGTGCCATAATAGACTCTCCAGCCGACACAAGCATCCTCCAAAAGGGCCTCATAGAAACAGACAACTGATGCCAGAGCCATGGCCTCAAGCTAAACGCCAAAAAGTGTATAGTCATCCCCTTTGGCAAAAACAAAGTGCCCACAAATTACCACATAGGTGGTAATCCATTAAGTACAGAAGAAGTAATTAGGGACCTGGGGACCCAAGTTGATAGCAATCTCTCATTTGACAACCACGTGGCCAAAGTGGTTAGAAAAACATTTTATATAGCCCACCTAATCATGAAGGGATTCACATCTAGATCAGGGGAGGTCATCGTGCCTCTTTACTCATCCCTCATCAGGCCCATAATTGAGTACAATGCCCCTTTTGGCATGTACCTTACCAGACACCTGCAGCAACTGGAAAGACCCCAAAAGTACCTCACCAAGAGGATCAAGGGGCTCAAACAGATGCCATATGCTGCCCGGTTAAAGAAACTCCAGCTCTACTCAGTGGCATACCGCCTGCTCAGAGGCGACCTGTGCCTGACGTATAAAGCCATGTCCAACCCGGAATTAATGGACATGCTGCACCTCAGAAAATCCAAATCCCATCGAGCTATGCGCTCGAGGGACTTGAACCTCAGCACTGAAATAAATAGGACATGCTGGAGGGACAGATTCATAACCCAGAGGCTCCCTTCACTCTGGAATAAAATCCCAGCCCAGGTTAGGCAGAGTCCCTCATTGACTCTCTTCAAGAGGAATCTTGATGAGTGGATGGGAGATTGTAGGTTTACCCCAGGTATCACTTCTGTGTCACTGTTAGACAGAGGCACAGTATACTAACCTCGAAAAAGGGCATAGCAAAATTAATTTAAAATGGGTGGCGAAAGCCATACACACTCTAGCTAGGCTTATAAATGCCCTAGGGCAGATAGCCTAGTATGAACCTATGAACATATGAACATCACCTCATCAGATAAAATCACAATCATTGTAGTCTCTCACACCAAATTACTGGCATTATTGATGGATGATACTCAAATTTGATATTGTTAACCAAAATGATCATGGTGGAGCCAGTCCTCCTAGGAAGGCCTGCGATATAGTAATCCAGAACAATTCTTAAAAAAAATGTTCGGTACTTAAAAAAACTTTAATTATTCACTATTGTTTTTAAGTGTGAGCAGGCTAATTACAAAATATTGTTAGTCAGTTTATATCTACATTAGACTATAAAGCACTAATAAAGGGATAATGTATAAATCCAGATCTTGATTATTTCATGTATGCATTTTATGTGTCTGTGTTGGGCAAAATAAGGTCTGTACAATGTAGCATATGCCTATTTTCTGTATGGGGACCCAAAGTCCTGTTATGATACATTTTGGGGAGGCTCAGGGACTTTTCTGTTGTTTGTCAAATCTGAAAGTAAAAGATTTTGAGAACCTCTGTACTAGATTTTTTATCACAAATGCCGGAGTTTAAAATACAGATAATAATCTTAGTAAGTTGATAATATATTTTGGTGATAATTACTGTGACAGACAGCATTACTAAAGCATTTAAGGAGTAAATGTTGTTGTCTTTCGGCTTTTCCCGGTTAGGGGTTGCCACAGCGGAACTCCGATCCACTAATGATTGGCAGTAGATTTTCACGAACACTGAGGTGCCAGCTTGACTTCCAACCTTCAATGAAGGCACGCCCATTTATGCATGTCTTTCAAACGCCACCCATCCACAGGGAGGACATGCAGATGTGTAGTAATAAAATGCTTAAATCAGTACATACTACAGTAAATTCATTTAATAGTTACAGATAACAACTTTTCATTTGGGAATGAGTTTAATATAAATACCAACATTTAAGTAAATTTTATTTTAATGTGGTGAACATTATGGGACAGATTCCAAAACAATTGCTTTTTTAAAGTAACTCTGCCCTGATTCCTGAAAAGAAAAAAAAACTTTATCTCAGTGTAAGTGACTTACTTCATTGTAAGGCCTGTCTCTAAATAGGTTTACACCAGGGGCTAGATTCAAAAAGACAATGAGAGCAGGGCTTTTGGAATCTGGTCTTATAAGCATGTAGTCCAAAATGCAGTTAATAATAATTATTTAAATGCTTGGTAAAAATTGTATAAGTAGCACATCACTTTTGTATTTTGTGACAGACTTTTAGTTTTTATAGTAGAATAAATAAATAAATAAAAAAATACAGACTAGCCACGTGAGCTTGCACGTGCCTTTGATTGATCAGTGAAAGCAGTTGAAGGTGAGACTTATAAAGACAAGGTTCTCTTCCAACAAAGGGTAACTGAACAAAATATGACCGGGCAGCAAAACAAGATACCTGAAGTGTGGAGTATGGAGCAACAGTCTAGTAAAGAGACACATGGACAGGATATGAGTATGCAGAAAGACTAGGGGGCACAAAAACTGGTGAGAATGCTATAAGTAATGACAAAGGAAGGAGGAATTAGAAAGAAGAAGGTATAAGTGCTGGAAAAGGGCAAAGATCCAATACAGCAGAATAAAAATTGTGGAGAAAGGGAAGAGACAGGGAGCAGTCAGTACTATGTAAAAAGTAAGTGGAGATGGCTAAGCAGGCTGGGTAGAAAGAATTAGCAAACAAGGAAAGGAATACTGAGCTAGACAGAATTAGAAAATAGAAAGGCAGACAAGGTGAATGAGTGAGCGATATAAAACATAGGTAACAGGGTACAAGTGAAAGAGCAAAAAGCAAGCTACAGTCCACGAACACTGAGAAAGAAGGCAGGGGAAACATCAGGAGAAGCTGCTTAAGAGATGGGAAAAGAAAACAAATACACTGGGCAGAAGAGAATGGAGGGACAGGGAACTGGATGGATAAATAAGCTGGTACGAGGGGACTTTTACTGTCATACTTCAAGAGTTAGAGGTATCTTTGGTCAGAGATATTTTATCCACAGATAAATGTTGAACCAATGATGGTATTGGCTTTATTTGACATTTTTAAGCATTATCTAATATTTATTTCTTGTTTCAGGGTGAATATTTTAAACAGAATTCCAGTGTAACAATGGGGCTGTGTTGGCACCCATTTTTCCTAATTTAGTTTTGTGTAAGTGGGAGCAGGATGTGATATTTAATTTGAGCAGTCATTGTTTTTATGAACATATAAATTTATTTCTCTGTTATTTGGATGATATTTTTTATTTTATGGTTGGGTAGTTTAAAAGAACTCCATGAGTTTTTTGAATAGCTTAATAATTTACCAAAGTTTTTAAAATATACTATTTATAAAAAGTTGTTATTGAATCAATTTGTATTTATGGCCTATAGAAAGCCTACCTTTAGTAACTCCTATTTACATTTCAACAGTGAACATAAGTATGAAATAAAATATAGTATTGTGACGGAGAGTTTGAACGGTTATCTCACTGGACTTTTCAGGATGTATTGTTTCTTGATGAGGCCAGATATCTCAAGAAAATGTTTGTAGAAAGACAATATTCTTTGACACTTGTTCTGTTATAACAGAGGTTATCATTAAGAGAGCAGATAGATTTGTGCCTATTTTACTTAAACCTTTGCTAAGTATTAATTCCTAAGATGAAGAGGGTGGCAATGATTTTTGTAAATCTATGTGTTTAACTTCTTCATTGGATAACACTGAAATATGGAATAATGTTACCAAACATTGGGAGTTATTTAAAAATAATGATAATCTAATAGACAAGCTAGGTACTGCACCAGGATTTGTGTACAATAATGGTTTTACTGTGAAAAGGGGTTCTGAGAAAGCTGTAATTTCAGACACAAAATCACAGTCCTGGAATGTTTAAATGTGGCATATGTAAACAATGTAAATATATTAATACTGGAAATTTGTACTCATAGGTAAGAAGATGTTGAAGGCTGGGGAGAGTAAGAGGGGCACTTGATCTAAAAAGGGCAATTTTTTAAACCATTTGCTACCACAACATAGGTTCACTTGGAGGACATTTTAAGCATAGCCAATTTCCCTTTTGGTGCTTGAATTAACATTTCCTGATTCAACTTACCCATTCCATGGCTGATAATTGTATATTAGCCCTAGTGAAAATACTTGTGATCATACCATAGATAATTTGAGGGAACCAATGTAAAGGATTAAGCATTTAGGAACTGACTTTATCTATTAGTGGCATGAGGGGCAACCCTGGGTGCATTTTCTATTACCCATCCTTAAATGCAAGTTGCATTTGAATATGGACATCAATGAGCTTTGTTATGCTTGAATGGAGAGTCTGTTCTGGAACAGTGGTATCCTTTGTGATATATATCCATTTCTCCACATCATTCTGTTTAGATAACTGGACTGAGTATTTCTGATGCAATTTGACTTGCTGACATTCAGTAGGTCCATCAGTATTAGGTCTGAGGATGCCTTATATGCCAGACACAGGTCAGCTCTTAGCACTCTGTCAGATATGGAGTATATTGATAAGGCTTTCAGGTGGTCCATGCAAGATCAATTATTTAGGACTTGTATCCTTTTAGTAAAAGGTATCTCTGTGGGCATTCCAGTTGTTGCATGTGTCTGGGCAGATACATGCAAAAGTGGGTATTATATAAAATGATTGACGTAATAAGGGCTTCACAAAGGGGGATAATAACATCTCTAGACCTAATTGCAATCAATTTTTTCATAAGCTGTGCAATATGGAAAGACTTTCTTATGACACTAGGCACATGTTGGTCAAAGGTTAGGTCTCTAATCACACAAGTTCAAAAATGCCAAACAACTGGGTCAACTGTCAGTTTGGTAGTTCCCTGGGGTAGACAACTTCCCAAAGGATATGTTAATGTATTTTTTGGAGTTTAGTTTCAATTCATGATTCTGCCACCAGTTATTATTTGGGACAAACCTTTCGGCATGATGACAAAGTCATTTGGGGATTCAATAACTGCTCCTACATGATGACTAAGTCATTTGGGGATTCAATAACTGCTCCTAGCTTGCAGTCCTCTCAGACTTAATCAGCCAAAGCCCTTTGGTATTTGCTTTTACTTCTCAGAAGTAAAACCAAACAAGAAAAGTCTCAGCACCAAACCCCGAGGGACTCTATTAGTGACTGGTTTCTTTCTAGAGGTAGCCTCCCCTATTTTGATCTTCTGCATCCTGTGAGCCAGTTAGCAGTCCAGCTAGTGATGTAAGGGTTTATTCAGATTTTCTACTATACCCGAGTAGGGGATTGTGTCAAAAGGCTTGACCAGGTCAAGGTAATATGTGTTTTACCTTCATACATTGCTTTGATGACAAGAGTAAAGCTTACAATTTGCCCATGATTTTGAGGCTTTCACACTTTTTCCCTGAATTTTACCCTAAGAGGTTGACAGATCAGAGCATATGTTTGACTGTCCCTGATTTTGTGAGATATTTTTGGTCTGTTCTTCATATGATTTGTGTTTTTTTGGAAAATTTATGAGGATTGCAAAACTTAAATAATGATAGACATTTAAGTTTCAGACTTCTAGACTTCATATTTTTCAGAAAATGCATGCTAATGCAAAACCTGTTATTTTAGCAACTAAGCATATGAGAACAATGTTATACTTAAAATCTGTCCCTGGTTCCTGCCCATTGACCTTTTTCCTGACCCATTACATATTTGACTTTATGCCTTGAGCTATGAGGTTTTGAGACTTAAATAAGAACTGTGAGCAAAAGCTGTTTTCCACTTTCAAGCTCAACCTGCTAATTTTTTTTTCATTTGTTCAATTAAATAAAACAGAAGTACAACAAAAAACAAAAATAACAATAGTAATAAATAACCTAACTGAAGGCTTAAAGTCAGGCAAGAAGCTTTAATAACATTTTATAAGCAAAATAAAAATCACACAGTATTTTGTAATGTGCTTTTAAATAAATTAATGTCCTTGCATGACTTTAAAATCTAACAAAACTGGGGCCAACTTGTAGTAATGAAAAGTGAGAAAAAAAGAGACTTAAGGCAAGGAAGAAACTGTTTTACCTTCTGAAAACACAGTAACAGCAGAGTCAGTTATTTCAGTTTCTTGGCTGCATTAAGTCTTATTTTATTACCATCATCATTGTCATTATTATTTTTACTGTTGTTACTTCATAAATGACTGTCCATAATGTACCTGGGTGGGCTGCTGCCACTTCAGTTGAGGTCCACAATCCACAGAACTGCACTGGCATGTTCAACAGCATGGCCATTATTAAGTAACAGTAAAAACCATAAACTGTGGAATTAATTAACTATTGGAATGAAACAATGAAGAGTCAGTTGTAAAATAATACACACTTTTGTTCCTTTATTACCAAGCTCTGAGCAAAAATGCTTATTTTTTATAACTGATGCTTCATTGTTTCATTCCAACTTACAGTGTTTTTTAGTAAATAGTGCAAAATACCAGAGCCAGATCATGGTCCTATGGAGCCCTAGGCAGCGTAATAGATTGGGGCACCCCCAGAGCATTCCTTCCTGCAACAACCCCCTTGCCAGAGCCGCACCCCCCCATCCATTCCAGTATTCCATTACTTGGCTATTTCCCCCCAGTTACAATAAACACTGTTCAAACCTATCAGTGTACATACTGTTTTCTTATTTACTTCTACAATGATTGCACGTATTGAAATAAAATGCCACAAACATTGATAGCCATTTGCTAAAAAATACAGTCTCACAATGAAAAAAAATGCCCTTGAAACTCACATTCATTGAAATGACATGAAAATCCACATTCAAAGAAAAAACAACTGGCCAGTGGAGGATTAAGTTTAACTCTGGGCTGTTTTCAAACCATAGGTACCTTGCCCACATTTTTAGGACCATGTATGTATATATGTATTCTTTGATTCACCTTCCTGATTGTATTACATTATATTCCTTGTATAATACAGCACCACTTGTTAAAATGTGCTTTAAATTTGTAGTTTTGAACATTTTTCTAATAAGTACTGGAACAAAATGTATGAACCAATAATGACAAAACTACCCATTTCAGAGAATTTCAACCATTAAAGGTCACTCAAACATCTGTTATTACCATCCCCCAATATCACTCAATAAGCACAATTTTTACAGAAGTAAAAGTCATCCAAATAATTCCGCATTGAAGACATCTCTAACTAATGAACATGTTGCTAATTTCAGTGCTTCATCTACAAATTCAGTGCATGCTGCCCTTGAATAATTAATTGCCTATGTTACATTAAAAAATATTGAAAGCTGGTAATACTGCAATATGGAATGACTGACAAACCAAAAAGTTCATAGTTGCTAGACATCTGATACAAAGGAGGACATACTAAGGAGCCTAAAACCCCTATCCCCCCTTAAAATACACCCAATAATCGGCAGTCAAAAAGACACTACATTATCAGCGCTCCATCTACCTGAGCAAAAGTAAACTTTCTTCCCTTGAAATTCACAATTCCATGAAAATGAACTGAAACTCATAGTTCCCTGAAAATGTACTGAAACTCAAACTCACAATTCCATCAGCAGTCTGGTAGTTGATGTAGAAGATTCAGGCTCTTGTTTTCACTGAATCTCACAATTCCTTCAGCTGTCTTGTAGTTGGTGCGGAGGGTTCAGACTGTTGTTTCCTGTAAACAAGTTACAGGGTCAAGCCTGATCAAGTTAACTGACTAACCTGCCCTCCCCCATAACTAGGACCAGGGCCGGCCTTAGCCGAAATGGTGCCCTAGGCGATGTAATGCTCCGGCGCCCCTTAAGCCCCACCCACACCACACTCATGAAACACCCCTATTTGAGCCACACCCACTGGGTCATTCCCCAAGAAAGCCACTCCAGTCATTTTCTTAAATTATTTAAATGCATAGGAATAACAAGAAACCTTGTAATGTAGTTAAACTGCAGCCCTTTAGGGGGTAAAGTTAGCACTGAACCTATCTGCCAGGATGTTGGCAATCAGTTGTTTCTGTATATTTAGTGCCATTGCACTGTAACTCAGAGCAGATCTGAGTGTTACCATTGAGATTCTTGACATAACTATAGAATGCTTTGTGATTGTCTTTAGAAACAGTGACGATTTTGTTTCCGTAACTAGCTTTGGAGGATTTTATGAGGGATCTCAGCTTCTTACTGAGGCTGACCAGGGAGTTCATCCAATCATGGGATGGATTTTACTCTCTTTTGCAGCAGTTTCTTTCTTCTGTTGTAGAGTTTGTTTATGGCAGGGGACCACCAGATTCACTTCCTTTTTTTTGGAGGACAGCATCTTGGTTCTGTTAGAGATTGCATGATCCATGCGCTCATGTAATTGCTTATAAAGTGCATTTGTGTAGGATTCGGCACTTGTACCTCTATTGTCCGTCTGCATGGGTGTCATGAAGTTTGCCACTTCTGTCTTAAGAAGAGTGAAGTTGGCTTTGGAGAAATTTTTTATGGTGGTTTGCCTAATTGGGGGTGGGGGGGTGGGATGTGGATGTCTAGGGTGATTAGCTTGTGGTCAGATGACCAGGTCTAGGATATTGCTGCCCCTTGTGGGGGTGTGGATAAGTTGATCGAAGGCATTGGAATTTATGAATTCCAGAAAATGTTGAGCAAAAGAGTTGGTACATGAGTAGTTTTCCCAGTTAATGGTGGGGTAGTTAAAATCGCCCATTATTAGGGTAAGTTGTACCCTAATATTTTCCAGTGTATCAAGAAATGAGGAGTGGGAATCCTGGGGCAAGGTGTAGGGGATCTGTAGCAAGCTACAGTTTGGATTGCGGTCTTGCCCAGACTTAGTTGCACTTGGATAATCTCGGATGCCTTATGCTGAGCAACTAGCCTGGAGGTGTGGATATCCTAAATGAATATGGACATGCCTCCACCTTTAGTGTTTCGGTCCAGGTTAGGTGGCTGAAAGTTGTGGTATGAATTATAGCCTGGTAATGCAAGGGTGCTCTCTGGAGCCTTGAACCAGTCACTGCACAGATGTAGATGTTCTCCATTTTAAGGAGTTACCTCGAGTGAGTGCATTTTGAGGTTTGGACTTCTAGCATTGAGTAGCATTACCCTCAGATTTTGCTTGCTTGTACCTGTTATGGTGGTAAATTTGTCATTTGAACCTTGACTAAAAAAGGCACTATAGGGGTGGCAAGAGCCAGTATCCGGAATCCCAAGGGCGACAGGTGCAGGCCATCTCTGACAAAGCATCGTGGTCTGTCAATCATGTCATCCTAGGCAGACAGGTACTGGATCCCCTTAGAGTGACACCAGAAGCTTAGCCAAATATTGAAGTCAATCATTTTGTCCTTGTACTGTGGTATCATTCTGGGTGATGGTGGGATGCTAATCAGGGTTAGGGTCATACCTGCCTGGGCTACAAGATCAGAGAGCTCCTCCATGTCTCTTTTCATGTAGTTCAGGGAGGTAAACAATTACTCTTAGCTATAGACTCCAGCAGTAACATGCTCTGCCACTTCTCTTCATACGTAACGGATGTAGGACAGTAAACCTATGTGCAAATGACACCTTTTGAAAGGATAATACACTGTTATGGGTTTCAGAAGGATGAACGTTAGTGGGCTGCCCATCTTGTAAATTTACCAATATTATTATCAAGGTGGTTGTGACATACTTGTGCATAATTTTAACCATCATTCACCCAAAAACAATCACAAATAACCTAGCCAAGCTAGTCTCCACTATACCTTAAACCTGTGCTATAGTGGAGGCCCATGAGACATTTGCAAATGGCCTCTTAAGGACATATAAGTGTTTTAGTACATGACCAGTGAATGCCCATTGAATTAAGTCAGTTTGAGTACATTCAAGTAAATAAAACCAAGCCCCATTAACTGTAGACATGCCAGGATTCTGACCTGGTCAAGGTACTAAATTGTCTGACTACACTTTATTACAAACACAGAGCTTAAAAGTCAATGCTTTGCAACCTGTCAGTGGGAAGTTTTGATTTATTGGCCCGAACATGCTTATATACTTTTAGTTGAAACACTAGTGTCTCCTTAAGAGGTAACTTCCACATACCCCATGGGCCTCCACTACAAAAAATATAAAGTATCACTCAGTTTAGACTCCAGCTTGACTGTGTCTTTCTTGTAGTTGCAACAGGTGGTACAAAAAGAAGAGAAAAAAATACAATGCAGACAAAGCAATATCAAGATCCAGTTCTCACACAAAAATACTGAAAAGTGCCAAAACATTAAGACATAAATTAAATTAGACAATGAGTTACTACTGCATAAAGCGGGTTACTACGGTTCACAAAAAGGATAAGCAATTGTAAAAATTATTAAACAGTGATCCTACTGCACACATCCATAAATGTGTCTGACTGTGGCACCATTCAAAAAACACCTGATCTAGGATAACACACTCAGATGATACGGCTTTGTGTGTGTTTTGTTCTGATACAGCGCAATTGTTTTGCAGTGCAGTGAAATCTTTATATTTTACGTCCAGTGAGAGCATACAATCATTTCACAAAATGCACTTAACACAGACACATATCCTACAACTAATCACAGAACCCTGTAATTAAAATAATAATATGCACTGCTACCCCAAAAGCCATAGAAAGCTAGAGAAGGCAAACTATTCCTCAATCGAAACACAGCACAACAGATATCCTATTTACATACTCTCTTGTTAGAATTTATCTCCTTATACTACCAATGCAGTGTGCCCATATTTCAAGTAAATGCCCACATTCAATAACATAAAGCTAATCACGGCAGTATCAAGAAAAAAAATGCCATAGGAACACACATGTGAACACTACCGCCTGCTCTCTGGAATGGAAAGGGGAGTGTTAATACTGCAAACGTGCGTGCAAGTATAAAATTCAGTTATCGTGCATACTTGCACATCTAAGCATCTGCTTTTCCAAGAGAAATAAATTACACGTACAAAAGGATAGTAATAAAGATCATACTATCTTCCTTGCTTTGTAGAAACCAAGGCCTACATATGCCATAAAAATGTACTTTTACCCGCAATCAATAAACTTATTAAACATGAAGAAACACACAAAATAACCAATATGCATTTTAAAATAAATCTCCTTCCAACACCATCAAATATTTACAAAAAAATATACCAGGAAAAAATAGAAGATTCCCACACCAGTGCTTGCAAATTCCATACACATTCATACACACATACTTTCTCTCACATACAGAAACCCAGTTTAAACTACACAAACACACACACGAATACACTTACCTTCTTTTTAAACAAAATGCCCACACACATACACACGGAATTAATCCCTCTCTTAAAGTGCTTGTTTAATTTTTGCGCGCCACCATAGAACGTCTTTATATCAGTGTCGTGTGTCGGTGTGCATGCGTATGACGCGCATGTACTTCTTAAAGGTACTGGGTGGAACGAGATCTTTTTTTTTTTAAGCCTCCTGGCCATGCTGTACGTATAAAAGTGGGAGGCCACTCGCCAGTCCCCGTCATCCGGTGTGTGGCACCCTATGGTTTATTTATTTATTATAATTAATGTACTTTCGTATTATGCATTCGCATAATAAGAAAAGTAAATTATTTAAAATAAATAAATAAATGAATACAAACTTCGCCCTTTACTAGGCCGGCCTGTATAGCGCCCTAGGCGGTCGCCTAGTTCGCCTATGCCTAAGGATGGCCGTGACTAGGACATTACATACCATACCTCCATACCTCTCAGCCTTGTAGCATAAGAAATCTGGACAAAGCATAAAATAATGGGGGACAAAGGCTGAAAAATGGAGACAGATTTTAAGTACTGCTCTTATAGACTTAGAAAGTTGCTAGAAAACAGCATTGGTTTTAGTATGCATTTTCTGAAGGAAATGAAGTCTGAAACTTAAATATATAGCATTATTTAGTTATTTCAATCCTCAATGATTTGCCAGAAAACCACAAATGTTGTGAAATAGGCCAAAAATATGAGGCAAAACTGAGAACATTCTGCAAAAATCTGGACATCTGAGAGGTACACATACTTATCAACCTCTTAGTGCAAGAAATCTGGAGAAAGCCTGAAATAATGGAGACACAATGCCCAAAATAGTGATAGATTTTAAATACTGGTCTTTTTAACTTAGAAAGTTGCTAGAATAACAGGATTTGTGTTAAAATGTATTTTCTGAAGGATATGAAGTCTGAAACTCATATATATGTCATTATTTAGTCTCATCAGTCCTCCATGATTTTTAGAAAACCGTGAATTTTTTGAGAGACAGACCCAAACTATGAGGCTAAATCTGGACAGTTTACAGGTATGTTAAACACACACACACACCTTATCTCTGCCCTCACACAGCAAAACACACATACTTCTCTTTCATACAGTAATGAACAGCTAGTTTAAATTCTGTACACATACCTATTCTCACACACTCTCACACACACACACACACACACACACACACACACACACACACACACACACACACACACACACACACACACCTTCTCTCTCAACAGAATGGCCACTTACCTCTCAATGGAATGGCCAGTTTAAATTTCACGTGTGAGTGTGGAATGTGTTTACATCCACAATGGCTCTCATGGTCATCCTTAAAGGAGAAGATTTTGCCATCGAGGAGTGAAGAAGTTTTTTTTTTTTTTAATTGTCAAAGCCTCCTGGCCAACAGCTGTAAAAGTGGGAGGGTGTCCCCTCACCCTATGGTTCTGGTGCCCTTGTCTGCTGTTGTTTATATTGCTGCTTGTTTATCATGCAATACTTATTATATTGTCAAGATCAATAACAAGCTGAGAAAATATATTGTCAGCATGATTATACCATAAGAAAGAAAGGCACATTGAATGCTTTAGCTAAACACAGTTTGATTTGTTAGAATTTTAACAAGTTTGTTTTATTTGTTATTGAATATATTAACCTAGATGAAAGGGGTGGTGATTAGAAAAATCACCTCTTTATGAGGGAATTATACTGGCAAATCAAGTTTAATTCTGATAAGGTCCCTGGTTTTGATGAAAATCTATCAATTGCTAGCATTTTAAAATTTAAGCACAATAGGATTTTCTGATTCCTGATTGCTTGTTACATTGTGTGTGATGTTGTTTTGATGTTGTATTTAAATTTAATTGAAATGAGTTTCTTTATTCTGATGAAGTCTTTTACCATTAAGACAAAAACAACTGATAAATTTAGTGTGAGTTCTGAGTTGATTTGAGTGTTAGTATTTTTAATAGTTTGTTTCTATTATGCTTTAGTGAGTTCTTTTGCACAGCTTTTATTGTTTACTAGCAGGGTCAAGAATATAGTGGAATCCATTGCAGTGTGTGTGTGTGTGTGTGTGTGTGTGTGTGTGTGTGTGTGTGTGTGTGTGTGTGTGTGTGTGTGTGTGTGTGTGTGTGTGTGTGTGTGTGTGTGTGTGCGTGCGTGCGTGCGTGTGTGTGTGTGTGTGTGTGTGTGTGTGTGTGTGTGTGTGTGTATACACACGATACTACAGTTGTGTAAGTAAACTTACCAATAAAAGTAGATGTTTGAATGATCACTGCTGTAGTAGCCTTAGCTGTATGGGTTATATCTTGCAAAGGATAAAACAGCCAGGACAGCTTTCAAAGCTTAAGGACATCTTCCACATGTCCAGATTATTGAGACCTCAAGCAAAGCTGGATAAAGTCAGAGGTTTGGATGGCAAACTCTTCAGAGCTTTTGTGTCAACTGAAAGAGGGAAGCTAGAGCCCTGAAAAGGTCAGTGCTAGCTAAATAACAATCAGTGTTCTCATCCTGACCACAAAACATAAGAAGAAAGAAGGGATAGGCTGATGCAGCAGTGATCATTTAAACTTCTGCTGTTATGATGACCTTACTTATACAGCTGTACTATAGTCATCATTTGGTCAGTACTGCAGTAGCCTTAGCTATATGGGTAGAATACCATCACTTATAAGGTTTGGGAGGAGGAAAGATTACGGTCTAGAAGCCCTTGGAGAATGGTCTTAGCAAAGCCTGCTCTAGAGCTGGAAAATGAATCTAGTTTGTAGTGCTTTGTAAAGGTATGTACAATGGACAACGTTATTGCATCTAGAATACTTCTACAGTCCACCCCTTTCCAAAAAGACACTAATGAAACCAAGGCCCTAGTAGAATGTGCATCAACCCTGACTCGAATTAATATCTTATGGTGGGAATAACAAAGGGAAATGACATGAGACAACTGTATGAAAATAGCCTGCTTTGACATAGATTGTATTTTTTTCTTAACTTCATAAGAAATGAATAGCTAATCAAATTTTCTGAAAGTTTTAATCCTGTCAAGATAGTATCTGAGTTGCATGTGAACATCCAAAGTATGAAGAATCCTTGCACTCTTATTTATAGGTTCTGCAAAGAAGATGGGGAGATGAATAACTTAGATTAAAGTAAACTTGGGTACTAATTTAGGCATAAATGAAGGATTAGATGAGAAACACTGTCTTTGTGAAAAAATAGATAAGGTCAATTCACCATTAGAGCTTGCAACTCAGACACTCTTCTTGCAGAAGGAAGAGCAATCATCAAAATTATTTTCCACTTTAAGAATTTCAAATTGATGAGCTGGCTTACATGGAGAAAGAGTTAATTTCTCTAAAACAAAATTAAGATCCCAAGTAGTAGCCACCTTTTTTCTAGGTGGACAGGTATGTAAATCCCCTTTCAAAAACATCTTGACTTAGGAATGCATTGAAAGAGGGGGTCCATTGGCAGAAATGTTGACATGGGTGACAAATGAACCTTGACAGAGTAGTAAGGTAGGCCAGAGGATAACATCTCACACAAATATTGCAGAACCAGAAATACTAGCCTTAAAAGTGTCTTGGTTCATAATATAATACCAATTAGAAAATGTCTACCATTTGCCAATATATGATTTCCTAGTGGCAGATTTCTTTGTCTCCTTTAATACCTATTGCACATCCTCAGAAAATAGCTGATGAAAACTCTACCACCAGGCAGTTAGCTGAAATTGTTTTAAGCTGGGGTATGTCAAACAACCCATGTCTTGTGTTAGTATATCCAGTCTGTGAGGAGGATTGTGGTAATTAACCTTGGCCATTTCCAAAAGAAAGGAGAAAGACTGTTTCTTGGGTCAGAATAGATCCACCACAATGATCTTTGGAGAGTCCTTCCGAATCTGAAAAATGACTCTGGATTATCAGTGTAAAAAGTGAAAATGGATACAGAAACATTCCTGCTGAAGGAAATGAGGATACCTCTGTTTTCCAGGTCTGCTTGCATGGAGTCTTGGAGCAGAATTTTGCTAGTTGTTTGTGTGAGTGGTGGTGAATATATGTATGTGTGTATATATATATATATATATATATATATATATATATATATATATATATGTGTGTGTGTGTGTGTGTGTGTGTGTGTGTGTGTGTGTGTAAGGTATTCCCACAACTAGATCAAATCCTGGAAGAGCCCCTGATTCAGTTTCCATCTGTACAGGTCTGTTCTGGTCCTGCTTACCTTGCCTGACAAAATGTTTTGCTCTGACAGGATGTAAGGCACCTGTAGAGTGTGATTGTACTGAAAAGCTATATCATGGCTAATCTGCAAAGGGGTAAGATGTAGAATCCCCAGTTTGTTTATGTATTTGTTTATTATTGTTGTGTTGTCTGTAACCACTTACAGAGGTCCTGGGGACCAAAGATGACAGAGAGTTGAGTGCATTTATAACTACTAATTACTATATAATGTTTATGTGCTTTGGTATGTCTTTTTGTTCCAAAGATGCTGCACTTTTACCCCAGAAGATGCAGCTTCCCAAGCAAAGTCTGAACATCTGTTGTTACAGACTCTGTTGGAGCTGGAAAAGAGAATGGAAGACCTGAATTCAGTTAAAGCTGGTCTCAACACCAAAACAGTTCCCTTTTTAAAAATCTCAAACTTGGAATTTGAAGTGTCAGGGGTGCTAGTGTTGAGATCATACAGATTTTAGGTACCACTGAATCTTTCTCATGTGGACACTGGCTATTGGAAACATGAGAGTCATAGATGACGTTTTTCATAATATCCTGAAAAATTTCCTTGCCGAAGTCCTGGACTGAATGTAAAAACTCAGGAATAGATCCTAATATAGGTCTGCTTTTTTGAGGAAGAAAAGCAATTTGAACTGAAGTAATTAGGACATTCTAAGAATACATTCCAGCATGAAGGAGCCAAACAAGACTTTTAAATGTTCTCCTGGAAACCCAGTCTGTGAAGACCTCTTACCCAAGTGACAGATTCCTAACTCTTTGAAAAAGACTACGTAAAGATAAAGCAAGTCATCTGAATAAGGAAAATGTGAATACCTTGCAGTCTGTAATAAGCTATCACTGGAGCTAAACACTTTGTGAACACCCTTGGAGCAGTGGATAACCCAAAGAGTAATGCAGAGAATCTATAGTGGAATTCAGACACAGTAAACCTTAAAAACCTTTGAAATCTGAGGCTATAAGAATACAATGATAAGCGTCCTTTAAATTTAGAGCTACCAAACAACGAAAGGGGGAATAAGTGTGAAGGGACAAAAGTTTAAACTTTCTCAAACTGATTGAGAAATGAAAATTCTAGGACTGGTCTCCATCAGGCTTCTTTTTTGGTACTAAAAACATTCCTAAATAAAAATTTTACCTGTCAGAGAAAGAGGAACAGGTACTATGAAACCTTAAGTGAGCAAATGTTGAATGATAACCAGGAAAAAAGATGCTTGGTCTGGGGAATGAAGAGTAATCTTCTGAAAAGTAGGAAGGAACTCCCGAAGTTATCTGTACCTCTCATGAATCAATCACAGAACTCATTTGTTTGAGCTTATCTGCTGCTAAGAGAGAAATGGAGAACTAAATGTTGGGGATTACCTTTTAAGAATTGGAATTTAGACTTGCTGGACTGTCCTGGTTTCTGGGTGCTCTCTTTTTCTTTTTTCTTGAATGTCTGCTTGGCACAAGTTTTGCTGAATCTGCTTATTTTGCTTTTTATAAAAATATTCTGGTTTAGGGATCATAGGAGGTTACTAGGCTAATGGCCCTGGGGCCTTTTCAAGCCTAGCCAAGAGTTTATCCCCCAAAAGAAACCTCAGTCAGCACCTGTTGCCCCTGTCAGTAAGGGACAGGTGGAACCCCTGGGACAAATTTGTGGTTTCCCATCCAGTCATCAAGGATGTGCATGAAGACGGTCGGTGAGGTGCTCTGTTTGACTTGTATGGGAAGTCTATTCCAGAGACGGGGTAGCCTCTGGGAGACAAAGCTGTCTGTCCAGCAGGTTTTGCTGAGGTCACATATTAGATTCAGGCCTTTTGAGCGGGTAGTGTGTGAGGAGTTAGAGTTATGGATATGGAGTATCTTTAGTAGGGCAGGGTCTGAGTTTGCCTTGTAGGCGAGACACAGATCACTCCTAAGCAATCTGTATGATACCGAGTAGAGTGATAGTGATTTGAGCTTGTCAGTGTAGGATGGGTGTTGGAGGCCATGGATTCTCTTTGTGAGGTATTTCAGTGGCCTTTCCCATTGGTGCAGATGTTTGGAGAGGTACATCCCAAACGGGGCATTATACTCAATTATTGGTCTAATGAGGGAGGAGTATAGAGAGGTAATAACCTCCTTTTTCCTGGATGCAATCCCTTTACTTAGGAGATGAACCAAGTCAAAGGCTTTTCTGACCACTGACACATGATGGTCGAATGTGAGGTTGTTATAAACCTGAGTACCCAGATCTCTTACCACAGGTTGTGTGTTTAGGGGGGTGCCGTTGATGTGATAATCAATAGAGGTAATGTTTTTGCTGAATGGTATGATGATGCATGTTTTTGCATTTAGCTTGAGGCCATGACTTTGGCACAAGTCATTAGTTGCTGTGAGGCCCTCTTGCAGTATGTAAACATCATTTGGGGAGTCAATGATGGCACCCAACTTACAGTCGTCCACAAACATGGTCAGCCACAGGCTTTTTGTCTTTGCCTGGACCTCAGAGAAGTAGATGCCAAACAGTAGGGGTCCCAGGACAGATCCCTGGGGAACTCCACTAGTGACAGGTCTACTATCGGAGGTGGAGGTGCCTATTTTGACTTTGAGGGTCCTATTGGTGATCCAGCTGGCCACCCACCTCATGAGATAGGGATTTACACCAAGTTGTGTTAGCTTTTCGATGTTGCCCAAGTGGGGGATTGTGTCAAAGCCTTTGGCCACGTAAAGGTAGGCTGTATGTACTGACTTTTGCTCATCCTGGACCTTGGTGACAGTCTCAAAGAAGCCAATCAGGTTCAACAGGCAAGATCTGCCCTTGACGAATCCAGAATGGGTGGGGTCAAGTGCTTGTAGATTGCCTGTGTCCTTGTTTATGAGCTCTATAATAATATGCTTCATGGCTTTACAGATGAGACTTGTCAAGCTAATGGGGCAATAGTTTCTAGGGTCAGTAGTGGCACCACCTTTGTGCAAGGGGATGACAATGGCAGTTCTCCACTCTGCTGGAATGAAGCCAGTATTTAGGCTGTGGTTGAATAGGGTGCTTAATGGCAAAGCCAGTACTTGCTGGAGATGGTGCAGAATACATCCTGGAATGCTTTTTAGAAGGAAGGATGGAAAATCTGAGTCACTCTTGAATCAGT
Organism: Protopterus annectens; assembly: GCF_019279795.1. Lineage (NCBI taxonomy): Eukaryota > Metazoa > Chordata > Ceratodontiformes > Protopteridae > Protopterus > Protopterus annectens. The sequence continues at coordinate 256,731,426 of NC_056751.1, read as the reverse complement.
TTCCCCCTCTCTCAAAATACCCTTTCTGGACCTCAGCAGCAGATGGTCCAAAGACAAACCTCCCTGTCAAGTGGAGGATTCAGAATTTCAGCTTTAACATCCGCAGGTAATGAGAACATAATCTTGAAAACCTCCTCATAACAGAGCCAGCACCTGCTGTGCTGGAATATTCATCAGCCGATTCATATGCGCTCTTTAATATTTGGTTACTTGAGACAAAAGCAATATGTGTATTCAGGTAAGATGTTTTCCTTAGAGGAAGCAAAAGTGCTAATAATGTTCCCCATATTCTGAAATGAAGCGTCAAAAGCTTTAACAGATGAGATTGAGAAACAGGAATCACAAAAATGTGTGTGGCAGACATATACTCTTTTTCCCAAACTGTCAAATGTTTTCCCATCCTTATCAGAGGTGGGGGGAATTAGCAGAAGGATTTGCCAAAGAAATCACTGCAGGATCAGATCTGGGACTAGAAAACAACATTTGTAAGACTGAGAAACTTTTACAAATGGTGTGCCTTTTTAAAGTCTGAAAGCTGGCTGGCTGTCTGGGATGCTGCAGGCTGTAATAAAAGTGTCCCACAATGCTGGAAGAACAGAAGGAACAATAGTGCGTTGATGAAATTCTATTTACAATAAATCTTAATATTTTCTCAAAGAAACTAGAATGTCATGTTCTCACACTGAAGCAAATGATTCAGGCTAGATTTGTTTTTAGAAAAAAAATGTTCCACGAGACAGTCAGAAGAAATACTGTCCTTAGAATCAGTTACTTGAGGGGAAAAACAGTAATTTCCTTGTTCATTACACTGGGAATATTAAGAAAACGAAGAATTTCTTTTAATTCCTTTTTTTATTAGTAAATCCAAAATGAGAAGGGTTAAGGGCCTGAACTAAATCCTGAACTAAGCTCCATAAACTATCCTTGTTTAAAGTAAAGATGGAAGAAGATAAATGCTTAACTTTCTGCTTCTTTTTAACATGGATTTCCATAGAAGAAGACTGATTTCCTGTCAGGGGATATCACCTCAGAAAAGAGACATTCCCCAGTCCAGTTAGGCAGAGAGGCTCTCTCTCTTTCCTGCAAGACAGACAAGAGTGGTTCTCCCATGCCCACCGAGGATACTCTAACAGCAGTAGAAGATGTGTCTAACCTTCAGTCCACTCTGGCTAAAGTGACTACACCAGAGGAAACTGAGGAAAATGCTGAGTGGTCTGAAGAACTAGGAATGGCCACGCAGTCTCCCATCTGTGGCTGAGACAAGGTAGTAGCCTGCTGAAAGGGCAAAGTCACTCTGGACATTTTTTTCTTTTTGTGTCCAGATGAAGGAAGAACCAAGGAACCAGTATGTTGCCCCATGGAAAAGCCAAGAGAGAAGCCTGAAGTACGGGTAAAACTGACCACAGCAGCCGGTAGAAAGATGAGTATCAAAAAGGTAATATTTTTACTTCAAAAATACCATGACAACTACCGCATACAGTTACCCCAGCCTCTGAACACAATTTATAAAACTTTTGCCCATGCAATTTGGAATAAACATTAAAATAAAGTTGATACTAAAAGTAAAATGAGAAGTGTAGACATCAAACTGACAGAAAAGTTACATTATAGTCCAACAATAAAAAAAGTATTCATAGTATAATAAACAGTTTTATACAAAAAGTACTGTTTTAGTCATAAAATAAATTGTGGAAAGTTTTTTCCCCAAAGGTAACTCTTCTGCCCAGCACTGGAGAAATGCTAGGTTACTGTTGATCCTTAAAAGCCTACAAGAGGAGAACTCTTTATCAGCAGGAAAGCTCTGAAGAGCTTGGCACCCAGATTACTGATTTATCCGCTCTGTTTAAGATCTTAATTTTCTGGGTACATAGAATGTGCCCTTATGCTTTGAATTTGGCAGTTTTATATATGGATATAACCCATGGATAAGGCTACTGCTGTAGAGATTGAATGATGCACACCACCAGCTATAATCAAATGAATGAATAATGTAAATAATGGCTACAGAAATGTATTTCAGCTGAATGTTGCTAGATACACACACACACACACACACACACACACACACACACACACACACACACACACACACACACACACACACACACACACACACACACACACACACACACACACACACACACACACACATACATACATACAGATATATGTCCCCACTCAGACCATGTCAAAGCATTATATTAAAAGTCATAATATTGAATGTTGAATGTGGAAATGTCAAAGTGCTGAAATCAAAATACCTACTCCCCTATATATGCTAAGATCTGGACCCCCCCACACCACCCCTGCAGGATTCATGATAGCACTTGTTTCTGAGTTTCACTAACAGGTGAATGGTACTGTTTGCTGACTAGCTGTATATTCAGTTTAGGAATGCAGCACATGTAGGTAATTTGATTCTGTACACCTTAGATGTCTGTAAACGTGATTATGTAAATTAGATTGAATTTATGAATAAATATGTAAATAATGAACCCTGTACAATATTTCAGCTTCTTGCTGTCTGATACATACAGTACAGCCCATTGCAACACCACACACACACACAGACACACACACACACACACACACACACACACACACACACACACACACACACAAATACAATATTATATATCAAAAGTACATACTGTCCTATATTTTGGCTGGCAGTTGAGATTATGGACTAGCACAGCACTGTTTAGTTAAAAAAAAAAATTTAAAATAAAATCATTTTCTCTAATGTTAGGAAATCTGTCTTCAAGTCAGACACATTGTCTCACTTTTGATCTCCCCAAAAGAAAAATGACAGGAGAACCTGTAATAAGGCATCATCACCTTATTCTGTGTTAGGGCAGGTACATAAATGCTGGGCAATTTTAAATATAGCACAGATAAGTCAGTTGATTTTTTTTTAATTGGAATCAGAACTCCATGCATTCTGTGCATATATAGAAATTTGAGTCTTGAAAGGGGGAGAGTAAACTGTTTCTAAGAAAAAAAATACAAGTTAAAAGCAGGGAGTATTTTTACTTTTCATAGTCTAGCACCATAAGCCATGGTGGACATCTGCAATAAATAAACTCTATAATAAAAAGAAAAAAATTGCTGTCTAGGACCAAGAAGGAGTAGGTGCCTAATTGGAAGCAATCTCTTCTTTGCCTGAGCAAGCAAATACGAGCACTAGTGAAATCCTCAAAAGCAAACTTCAAGTCCAAACTGGCCACATCTAGTAAAGAAAATCATAAGGCCTTCTTCACATATGTTCACAATATCAAAAGAAGCACTCAGATATGCTCAGAACTGGCGGTCAAGGACACCACATACACAAATGCCGTAGATATTGCCAACCTGCTGGCAGACAGTTTCATTGAAAACTTCACTCCTCTGTCCCCATCAGTAAATCAGGACATCTCCAGCACCTGCCCCACCTCCCCTTATCTCTGGGGAGCAAGTCATCACTGCTCTCTCAAAGGCAAAAAATACAGCCTCCATCGGACCCAATAACATCCCAGGCTGCAACCTATATGAACTCAGGCAGGAACTTGCAGCACCATTAGTCACCCTATTCAACCAAAGCCTGAGTACCGGCTTTGTCCCAGCCAAGTGGAGGACAGCTGCTTTCATCCCTTTGCATATAGGTGGGACAGCTACCAATCCAGAAAATTATAGACCCATCAGGCTAATTAGTCTGATCTGCAATGCCATGGAATGGATTATCATGGACCTGATTAACAAAGATACTGGAAACCTCCAAACACTCAGTCCCACAGTTTGGTTTTGTCAAGGGGGAGGTTATGCCTGTTAAATTTGGTCGTCTTCTTTGAGACAGTCACCAAAGACACGGATGAGGGGAAGATGGTACACACCACCTACCTTGACCTGGCCAAAGTCTTCGATACTATTCTGCACTCAGGTATAATGTACCTCAGGGATCAGTCTTGGTGCCTCTGTTGGGATATACTTTTCTGAGGTGCAGGCCACAACCAGTGGGCTATGGCTGACCAAGTTTGCAGATGACTTCAAGCTGGCTGCTTTCATCAGATTCACTAGTGATGTGGACATCCTCCAAGAGAGTCTCACCCAAACAAATGACTGGTGCCAGAAACACGGCCTCAAGCTGAATGCCAAAAAATGCATCATCATCCCCTTTGGTGAGAGTGACATTCCCACAAATTATCACATTAATAACAAGATCCTGAGCACACAATCAGTCATTAGGGACTTGGGCACCCAGGTTGATAGCAAACTGACTTTTGACCACCATATTGCCTCTGTTGTATGGAAAGCTTTCTACTTCGCCCAGCTCATTAGTAAGGGTATCTCATCCAAGGACCAGGAGGTCATAACATCCCAGTATTCTTCCCTTATAGCACCCACTATTGAGTGCAATGCCTCTTTCAGCATGTACCTCACAAAGTGCATGCAGCAGCTGGAGAGGCCACAGAGGTTCCTCACCAGGAGAATCCAGGTCCTCAAACATCTACACTACACAGATAGGCTAAAAGCCCTGTCCCTCAAATCAGTCTCATACAGACTCCTCAAAGGTGACCTCTGTCTGCCATACAAAGCAATCATAGACCCTGCCTTGACGAGACTGCTGCATATCCGCAAGTCAAGCTGCACTCGATTAACCGACACACATGACCTCAACCTGGTCTGTGACATCAATAGGACTTGTTGGCAGGACAGATTTGTGTCCAAGAGACTCCCCTTCTGTGGAATAGACTCCTTTTCCATGTCAAGCAGAGTACCTCATTAATCCTTTTTAAGTGCAATGTGGATAACTGAATGGGGAACAGAAAATACACCCCTGGAATTCCATGTGTCCCTGCTGGACAGGGGCATTGGGTGCTGACTTGTTGGAACATGGGCTAAATTCTTGGCTAGGCTTGTAGGAGCCTCAGGGCCAATTGTCGATTAACTTCCTATGATCTGATAATCTTATCATCCAAGAACACTAATTGTCTGCAGTAGAATCTCATACCTAAAATGCCTTAGTTTATAAGACTATGTTCTTGGTGATGCATACAAGCAACTGATTTTTGAAAATAAAGTTGCCAGATTTTCCATATATCCATATCTATATCTATATTTATAGATATAGATATAAATATATATTGCCAACCTACCTTTCAAGTGTACAGACCTTTGCAGAATGTCCATATTTTTGCCCAATATTTTTAGTCCATTATGCATAAAATTGTGGTTTTCTGGCAAATTACTGATAAATCCTTGAGGGTTAAAGTCACAAATTAATGACAAAATTTAAGTTTCAGACTTCATATCATTCAGAAAATTCATGCTAATGCAAAACCTGTAATTCTATCAATTTTCTGTTTGCAAGAGCAATATTTAAAAAGTGTCCCCCCCCCCCCCGATTATTGATGGCTTTGTCCATATTTCTTGCTCTAAGAGGTTGAGAGGTATGATTGCCAGTTTAGAGTAGCCTTTCAAACAGCATGTTTTAGGCGGTATGAGAAAACCAGAATAATTTCAAAAACCTACAAAGAAACAGGCCAAACATTCAAATTTCACACTATTTTAACTGGATGTCTGGAATGAAGTCCACACCTTCTAGCTGTGATATAAAAATCTTAATTTCTGAGCCAATGTACTCCATGAAATTGCTTTCTTTGAACTAGTCCATCAAATGTCTTTTTTCCTGATGCTCACTGACACAAGATATTGCCTGCAGGGAAGAAAATAAGCAGTAAGACAAGTATCATCAGTTCAGAAACCTTCATCTTTACCCCCTTTAACTATTGAGGGTATTAAAGCTAATCCCAGGTAGACATCAACCCATATGTTACCAGATGGGTAGATAACTGGCTCGCTGATGGAACTCACTCAGTCAGAATAGGGGAAGCTACCTCTAGTAGTACACCTGTGTGATGAACAAGAAAAAGAGGACTGTATTCTTCGTCATGACCTGACAGTGACTCACACAACTCATGTTTTCACGAGTGGCATAGCTGTTGGTGAAGATATTCTGCTCCGAATGCATAAAACTGCAATTTGAAGGTGATGCGAGAGCATGTTTGTGAAATTACTGGTTTATATGTCAAACAGTACCTTTGCTTGCACCCCTCATATGATGGCTGTGCCCCTCACTGATTGCTAATAAGTATAATCACAAAAACTGCATCTGTAATACATACACATGAAATAAGCAAAGCAAAACAAATCAAGAATGTGCCTTTCTCCTTTCTTCGGTGATCATGAGGCTCCAATTTCTCCTCTGCTCAGTTAGTCTATTTGTGAGCGTCTTCTGATCCATGCTTTCCCCTTAGCTGGAGGGGGGGGGGGGGTTGAGCAGTGAAGAGTAGAGCCATTACCTGAAACCACTTCATTCCTTTCCATTTTTGTTTTACTTTAGCCCTATCAGTCCCCTGTATGTGCCCAAAGCATCCAAAAGATAGTATGCAGTGAGTCTTGCAATTGACTTTCACACCTGCGTACATATTACTGATGACCTTGCCCCTTGTATATAGCACCTTTCATGGGCTCTCTGGTCGCCAATGGCAGATTCCACTGTGGAGCATGTGCCTTGGGTATGCAATCTCCAACTCTACTGCCAAGTTAAGATAAACAGACTTAATTCTTCTTCATTCTTCTCCTCTTCCATGCCAACTCCAACAGGTGCCAAAACTCGTAAGTTGAACGTAGGTTACATGGGTTGCAACTTAAACTTTATCCCTCTATGGAAATGAATGTGACAACTTTCTCTGGAAGAGTTGAACAAAATTGTTGCATAAGTTTGATTCAATGACTTGTATTTTGAAAAAAAAAATAGCTCCCTCTACACTTAGCAGCAGAGGGGATGCTAAATATGATGGTTTAGAAGAATAGCATAAGAAAATAGAAAATGTAGCAGCCTTTGAACTGTATAATCAGAGTCAGAGGTTCTGGTCACCTAAACAGATGTCTGAGATGTAAAGGGAAGGAATGGAAAGGAAGATGAGTTAAAAAGACTGACCTCAGATGGTCTGCAGGAGGCTCATAAGGAAGCAGAAGAGGGTAGAAGTACTAAAGAAAGCTACATAGAATCAGCAGTGATAAGTAAGATACTGAGTGAATTATACTGCAGGGGACTTCGGTGAGCATTAAATAACATTTTCAGAGAGCAGCATAAACAAAGCTACTGTTTTATTAATGATATGGCATGACCACCAGTAGAGAACTAACAATGAAAGGATACAATTCATTGAACAGCTATTTGGAGCCAGCTATAACAGCATATGAAAAGTACTTAAAATAGCATTTTTGATAAGAGAGATGGTTACCAGTACTTTAGCTGTAGTTTGTCTGCTTTCCATTTAGTAGGAATTCAAGCAGTTCTAAAGCAGCTACTTAAAATCAGACAAAATCATATTGTTGCATATCTCAAGCAATACAATTTTTTTATATCAGAGCTTATGAAATTAGTTTCTATGGGTTTACAAACTGGGCTTGTTAGGGTGATAGATATGTAATCTCTAGGACTGAGGTGCCATATTTATAACCCATGGCTCATGAACTCATTTATTTATGTGTTTATATTTGCCTGTCATTTGGTTGCTTTGTATTTCATGTAACTTTATTTTCTTATAAAAAATATAGGTGGCATTAGTCATTTGTGTCTGATGAATTTCAGTTTATTTCATGAATGAAAGTGCTCACTTGGTCTGGTATCAGATAAATGACTTGGCAGCTGCACCCTTTGTGGCAACTTGCTTTTATTAAAACTGTGTGAAACCAAAAAACAAAAACAACTTTCCTCCTTCATTCAGCTCCAAGACTTGTACAGAGACTTGTGTTTTTATAGGGGACAAGCTCCCCTTTACTCCCCTGAGGAGACCACCCCACCCTACTCCCTTGGGTTTAGTATCTGAGATTGTGCAGCCTTGATATTCTTCTTCTTCTCCTCCTCTGTCATTGCATGTACGAGTTTCTATATTTAAAGACTGCACCCACAGAATGAAAAAACATATTTATTTCTTTATGTCTCGATGTTTCCTACATTTTAACACAATTTTTGGACTCTATATACTTTTTTTCTATATTTTTAAAGGTAATACCAGAATCTGCCCACATGGGGTCTGGCATCTTGAATTTTTTAGTCTACCTCTAGGTATCCCACATTGCATTGTTTGGCCTTAAAATATTACATCATAGCCCCTAAGCTCCTGTCAATGCATCATCTTTACATGTGTTTTCATGTATACTTTTCTTTCTTTTACTCGGTCAGGTTTAATTACCATTTCTTGCTTTTCAATGATTACTTAAAAGACAAACAGAGATAATTGCATAGAACAGTATTCTCAATGCCTGTTACTTCTTTGTCTTTCTAAAGTGGCCAATTTTCATTCTTTTGTTATGCCTGAATTGTAGTCCTTAAATTCATCCCACCCCCAAAACACCTCTCCTTTGTATCTGTCAAAGTGGCAACTTTGAGCTGTTTGTTGCTGTGATTGATAGATTATAGCCGGAGACAAAGTTCATGTGCTGAGAATACTGTCCTGTGTGATTATCCCTGTTTTATCTTTTATGTAGTCATTGAAAAGCAAGAAATAGTAATTAAATCTGACTGATTAAAAGAAAGGGCATAAAAAAGCAGGGTATGTGTGAAAACACATGTAAAATCAATGCATTGACAGGAGCTTAGGGGCTATGATGTAATATTTTAAAATCAAACACTGCATTGTGGGATACCTGGGGGTAGACTAAAAAATCAAGATGGCGGCCCACATGTGGGCAGGCTGTGGAATTACATTTAAAAATATAAAAACATATATAGATTCCAAAAGTAGTGTTAAACTGTAGGAAACATCAAGACTTGATGAAATAAACATCTCTGTCAGTGCAGTTCTCCTTTAAGTTTGTTTGTGCAGGGGTACAGGAGAAACAATCCTATAAAAACACTTTGTTCAGCATTATAGGTTCATAGGTTCATAGGTTCGTACTAGGCTATCTGCCCTAGGGCATTTATAAGCCTAGCCAGAGTGTGTGTGGCTTTCACCACCCCTTAGGATGAGAATACTACGCCCTTTTAAGGTTTAGTTTACTGTGCCTCTGTCTAGTAGTGACACAGAGATGACCCCCGGGGTAAACCTATGATCTCCCATCCACTTGTCAAGATTTCTCTTGAATAGAGTCAGTGAGGGGCTCTGCCTAACATGGACTGGGATTCTGTTCCAGAGTGTAGGGAGCCTCTGGGTTATGAATCTGTCCCTCCAGCACGTCCTATTTATTTCTGTGTTGAGGTTTAAGTCTCTTGTTCTCGTGGCTCTGATGGATTTGGATTTTCTGAGGTGGAGCATGTCCATTAATTCTGGATTGGACATGGCCTTGTACATCAGGCACAGATCACCTCTGAGTAGGCGGTATGCGACTGAATAGAGCTGGAGTTTTTTCAGTCGGGCAGCATATGACATATGTTTAAGACCCTTTATCCTCTTGGTGAGGAACTTTTGGGGTCTTTCCAACTGCTGCAGGTGTCGGGTGAGATACATCCCAAATGGGGCATTGTACTCAATCATTGGCCTAATAAGAGAAGAGTACAGGGGCACAATGACCTCTCTTGATCTAGATGTGAAACCCTTCATGATAAGGTGGGCAATATAGAAGGTCTTCCTAACTACTTTGGCAATGTGAGTGTCAAATGAGAGGTTACTGTCAACCTGGGTCCCTAGGTCCCTGATTACCTCTTCCGTTTAATGGATTACCGCCTTTGTGGTAATTTGTCGGTACCTTGTTTTTCCCAAAGGGTATGACTATACATTTTATGGCGTTCAGCTTAAGGCCATGGCTCTGGCACCAATTATCCATTTCTATGAGGCCTCTCTGAAGGATGTTTGTGTCCGCTGGAGTATCAATTATGGTGCCCAGTTTGCAGTCATCTGCGAACTTTGTCAGCCACAATCCTCCTATGTTTGCCTGTACCTCGGAAAAATAAATGCCGAACAAGAGGGGTCCCAGGACTGAGCCCTGTGGGACACCACTTGTGACTGGCTTAGAGTCTGACATAGCTCCAGCAACTCTTACCCTGTGGGTTCTGTCCTTGAGCCAGTTTGCAACCCATCTTGTGACATATGGGTTTACATTTAAGCTGGTGAGTTTGTCTATGATGCCCGAGTAGGGTATTGTGTCAAAGGCTTTTGCAAGGTCAAGGTAGGCTGTGTGAACTGCCTTACCCTCATCAATGGCCTTAGTGACTGTTTCAAAAAAGTCGACCAAGTTCAAAAGCAGGATCTGCCCTTGACAAAGCCAAATTGGGTAGGATCCAATGTCTGTAGGTCCCCAATGTCTTTGTTTATGAGTTCCATAATGATCCTCTCCATAGCTTTGCAGACCAGGCTCATCAAGCTTATGGGGCAGTAATTTCCAGGGTCCGTAGAAGCACCGCCTTTGTGAAGTGGGACCACTGTTGCCGTACGCCACTCTTTGGAGTGCGATCCTGTAGTAAGGCTAAGATTAAACAGCAGCCTTATGTGTGGGTTTAGTTCCTCTTGGAGTTCATGTAGCACACAGCCCGGGACACCATCCGGTCCCATTGATGCTGTGTTTTTAGCTTTAGAGAGGGCGGCTCTCACCTGGACATCTGAGATGTTAGGGAGGCTGCACTCTGCTGGGATAGTTATTTCTCCTTTTTGGAAGGGAGGGGGAGGAGAAATTTCCACTGAACCTGTCTGCCAGAATGTTGGCAATGTCAGTGGGTTCAGTGGATTTTGTGTCATTTTGGACTAACTCTGAGCATATCTGGGAGTTTCCACCCAGGTTTCTAACATAGCTAATGAAGGCCTTGTGATTGTCTTTTGTGTCTTTTGCGATTTTTTTCTCAAAGTTGGCCTTGGATGACTTTATGAGTGATCGTAGTTTTTTGCTAGTACTGATCAGAGATGCCTTCCCTTTTAGGGATTTTGCTCTGTCATGTAGTAGCTTCCTCCTCCTGTTGTAAAGTTTGTTTATGGCTGGGGTCCACCAGACCGGGTGCCTGCCTTTGGGGGAATGGGTCTTGGTTTTATTTGGGATTGCATGATCCATGCATTCTTGAAGGTGCCCATAGAAGGCATTTGCAAAAGATTCAGCAGTGTGGGTTGTGGTTTCCACTGGCCCAGGGGCCTTGAAGGATACCACTTCAGTCTTAAGAAGTGTGAAGTTGGCTTTTGAGAAGTTCTTCACTGTGGTCTTTTGTGCAGGGGGTGGGGCGGGGATGTGGATTTCCAGTGAGATTAATTTATGGTCTGATCTTACCAAAGAGGGATATACTTCCAGTGCGGAGCATTTTGTCCCCATGTTTGTGATGATCAGGTCTAGTATATTGTCTCCTCTTGTGGGAATGGTGACTAGTTGTTCCATTGCATTTGAGTTTATGAATTCTAGGAACCTTTGGGCTAGGGTGTTGGGGCTTGAGTAATGTTCCCAGTCTATGTTTGGGTAGTTGAAGTCTCCCAAAATGATGGTATTTGGAGAGACATTCATACTCTCCAGTGTCTTCAGGAAGGCTGTGTGGGGTTCCGGAGTTTGAGAGGGTGGTCTGTAGCATGCTACAAACTGTAAGGCAGTTTTGCCTATGGTTAGTTGCACTTGGATGGTCTCCGATGCTTCGTGCATTGCCACTAACCTGGAGGTGTGGGTATCTTTGATGAAGATGGATACTCCCCCTCCTTTTGTGGTTCAGTCCAAGTTTTGGGGCCGTAAAGTATGATATGAGGTAAAACCTGATAGTGCTGGGGTGCTCTCAGGAGCCTTGAACCAGGTTTCAGTCACTGCACAGACATCAATGTTCTCCATACTGAGGAGGGCCTCGAGGGCATGCATCTTGAGGTTTAGATTTTGGCATTGAGCAGCATTACCCTTAGTTTTTTTCCACTTGTGTTTTCTAGGGAGGTAGGTTTGTCATTTGAGCCTTGCCTAAAAAAGGCACTATGGGGGTGGCACAAGAGCCTTGGCCAATATTCGGAAGCCCAGGGGTGACAGGTGCAAGCCATCCCTTGTGTGGTTTGTCAAGCATGTCATCCCAAGCAGACAGACATTGGATCCCCTTAGAATGACACCAGTAATTAAGCCAATTGTTAAAACTGATCATTTTGTCTTTGTACTGTGGCATCATTCTTGGTGAGGGTAAGATGCTGCTCAGGGTTCAGGGTCATACCGGCCTGGGCTACATAATCAGAGAGCTCCTCTGTGTCTCTTTTCATGTAGTCCAGGGAGGTACGTCTCAGGTCCTTCACACCGGCATGTACAATGACTGAGTCATATTTGTACTTCTGTGGAGTGACCCGAGTGCTTGTGTTATGTGGCAGATTCTAGCTCCTGACAGGCAGCTTACTGTGACCTTTTCCTTGTTCAGTCTGGTGAGCGGGACGTCAGTGTGTCTGACTATGGAGTCGCCTATTACAAGTGTGTCTGGCATGTTGTTTGGCCTTAAGGGCTGTGACTGTTTAGCACACTGACTTTGTGAACTATGTGTTGCATGTGCTATGTCTTGAGGTGGTGGTTGCTTGGGTGTCTGCTTTGGAGGCCTCTGTTGTTTAGGTAGATTTTTAATCAGCGCCTCCGAGTATGTTTTTGTGTGTTTACGTGTTTGGTTTGCAGTTGTGATAGTTCTATGTGAGACTGGGTTTGTGGTGTGCGTGGTTACCTTCTCCTCCTGACTGGTCTTGCCAGTACTGAATTGAGAGAGCTCAGCCTCCAGTTTGGCTATATAGTTGCATCTCTCGCATATATTTGTATTTGTTGGGAGGAGGAGAGGGTTGTCTGTGTACATGAGGCAATTGTAACATTGCCACAAGATTCCCAGATTCACCAGCTGAACAGGAGAGGACGCCAGCAACTGACCCTTCGACATGCTAGAAATAGTGAAAAAGATTGCTGTGTAACTGAGTCAGAAAGGACCTATAGGGAAATGGGTACTCAAGGGAATTTAGGTGAATGAAGTACTTTCTTTTGTTTAAGAGTGCTTTACCTGTATAAAAAATGCTTTAGGAGCAAGTGCTGAGCTTTTCAGATAGAGTATAGGCTGTTTAGATTGCAAGTAGAACAGTTCTAAGGGAAAAATTGAAGAGCAGAATTGGCGGAGCCAGAAAAAGTTTAACCTTGTTCAACCAAGTTTAACCTTTATTAACCGGCGCTGCGCACGACCGTGCAAAGCCGTGCAAATGCGGATTTTAAACAGTGAACTACAAAAGAGCTAGGAATGGTCCCAAACAACCAATTACTAAAGCTTCTTGTTCTGAGGTCACTTCCCCCAAGGACAGGTAGGCTGCTCAAGGCTCCCCACTCCCACTGGTGAGCAAAGAAACTTCCTTCTATCCAAGTAAGGTAATGGACAACACAGGAACTACACCACAGCCCAGAATACAGCAATGCCTGTAAACTGGTCTAAACTAGTCGAGGAAGGCGGGAAAACAAGGATTATTTTTTTGTTTTTTTGGTAGAAACACACAGAAAATGCAGAGACAGTGATAAATTAGTTACACAGGCTAGCACACTTTAGTGGGCAGCCTCCACAGTTAAATTAAACAAACAAACAAGCAAACTTTCGATCAAAATCGACTAAATGTAACTTTAAGTGCAGATTTTAAAATAAATGCAGTAATCAGTTAAAAAGCAGTTCAGGCTAGTTCAAAGTAAGCTACAGAAGCTATTTCCAGTGAAAAAAAAGCAAAGATACTTAAATCCAGAAGGTAGTCGCTTTTTCGAGTTCCTTGCTGCTAGGACCACTCTGTAAACCCACGTGGAGCTTGTCTGAGCAGTATGTCCTTTTTGCACAGCAGTGGAGCCCTGGTTGTTATTTAAATGTTTGGGTGCAGTTAGCTGTTTGGGAGCTGCAGGGGCTGGCCTGGAGGTGAAGGAAGGAGAGGTGGATTGGTACTTACTCCTCCCTGGTTGGGAGGGTACAGTCATGGTTAAGAACTCATCACTTTTCACTATATCACAAAGAGAGGTGTTGAGTAGCCTCTTGTTGGTGTATCTCAGGGAAACCTGTTGGGGGGGGGGACTCCTTACACTCAACAGGGTTACTTGGCATCCTCTTGAATGACATCTCCATGTTGTGCCCTTTGCATGCCCATACCTTCAGCACTTATATATATATATATGTGTATGAAAGATAGTTAGGATACAAGTAGAAAAGAAATAAAGTTGTTATTATTTAAGTGAGTTTATGCTTTTATCCCATTTAGGGAACGAATGGGTGGATAACCACTAATGATGACTGGCGGCCAGCTGGTACAGGAGAAAAAAGTGTGATACAAATGACTAAATGTTCAAATTTTCTTAGCTTAATACAATGAATATTCTTTGGATAATGCACTTGTCAGTAAATGTGGTAATCGAGAAAGTGCAGTCAATGAACTAGCATTCAGTAATGTTAGTGTTGCTCATTTTGAACATAAATAAATTATAGTGGTTATAGTAAAGGAAGCATAACAAGGTTAGTAAGACATGCATACTGCCTACTTTGCAATGAATTTGCTTACATCTTTGTTTGTATTAATGCTCATATAAATAGAATTTGCTTTGTAAATTCAATGTACTTCACTGTGTGCAATTCAGTCTAATCCCCTGTGCACAATAGGCTATGTTTCATACAGCCTTTCATAATCGTTACTGTGTTTTGAAATAATTACTTGTTAACATAATCCTTGATTGGAAGGTATTTAAAGTTGTATGATCATTACCTCACATAAGCACTACTTAACCTAAACTCACTTCCCTTCAGTAACGTGGTACAGACAGTATGCAAACTGGATGTTCAAGATTTGGAAATTTCATGCTATTGCCTCATACAATGCAAACTATTTATTTAGGATTTAGACACTTCGCAATCAATGTTTCCCACAATTTATGTAATCATTGATTACTTAGGATTTGTACATTTCACAATAAGTGTACAACACTGTTTACATAATCTTTGCCACAGTTTGAGTGAGCAAAGCCCATTTGGATAAATATTATCATAGCACTGGAAGAGTGAATTAATAAGTAGTTAATCTGCATTATTGAGGGTAGTAGAATTATTCGGTTACAGATATGTCCTGCAAGACATATTGGCTATGTTCATGTTATACCCAACGCAGTACTCATACTGACAGTGGGCATTTTGGCCAGGGTAACAAACACGTTCTTTATCCTATTTTCAGGAAGATTTAAGATAAGATCTTTTATATCTACCTGAGTTATCACTATCAGAGGCAGCTGAGAATTCACTTCAATGTTTCATCTAAAAGAGAGCAACCCATAAGAATAGTACTCCAATGTCTGCTACACTACAGTGCACCCCAATATATGCTACACTACAGTGCATGTACTGCAACATGATTCTGAGCCCCTGGTGTGGGAATCTTACAGATAACAGAGGGAAGTCTAAACTTTAGTGAGCAACTGACGCTCATGTCATGGATATTGCACCTGAGACTTGTTCGGATTTCAAAGGTATTCAGATGTGTGGTTGGTATGTAGTCAGAACATTAACATGAAAGGGGCAGTATGCTACCCCTCCCTCTCTCTAGATATATATATATATATATATATATATATATATATATATATATATATATATATATATATATTTTTTTTTTTTTTATGGTTTACCATCAAATAGTTGAAGTGCAGTTGTGTGAATGGCATTCTTCAAAAAGATATTTTCAAGGTTTCGTAATGTCGAATACAACTGTAGAAAATCTACAACGCTAAAACCCTATTCCTGTTTTACATCCCAGATGGTGAATGGGTTTTCACACACAACTCCACGAAGCAGAGAATGTCAAACTGCAATTTTACCATGTTCGACATTAGGGAGGAAAATTATTTCAGCTTTTGACATTTCAGTTCGGTATTCCGGACAGTCGCACAACTGCACTTCAACTATTTCCACGTGTGTGCGTGTGTGTGTGTGTGTGTGTGTGTGTGTGTGTGTGTGTGTGTGTGTGTGTGTAGAAATAAACTATGAAGTTATGGATCATTATTATTTTATATTTTCCATTGCATGTTGCTATACAGTTAAAAACTGTCAGAAATTAAGATATGTTGTTAACTGAAATGGGGTTATCATGCAGAACTTTACAGGTGTAACACAGAAGCTAAGAACAAATTATATTTAGCTATATCTGATGTTTGTTTGAAATTGTTGCTTGGAAACTAATTATCATCCCCACAGCTATTTACACAGGCTAAGAAGGCCTAGATTGTTAAATATAAATGGTATGTGGCAGAGGCACTTACTAACCTATAACAATCATATACCTACACTCTAATGTTTCATAAAGCTTTTTGCAACTCTGCAGGCAAACTTATTCAGCTAAAATTCGTAATACAGTAAACTCTCAGTTAACAGGAACTCAAGCAACCAGAAAAAAAGAAAAAAAATAGAAGAAATACAGTACAATTTTCATGTGTTTCACTTTCTGTCGTCCCCCCCCCCGGAGAAACATACCTTATGTTTTTAGAGTTTTAAAAAGGAAGGTAAATTCCCTCTCTCCCCAACCTAAGAGCAAGTCAAACCAAACAAATAGTATAGAGTACAGTATTAGTCAGGCCTATTTTTAGTAGTAACTCTCAAGCAACCAGAAACTACAGTTATCTGGCATCTAACTGAGAGTTTACTGTATTTAATAGCTGTATGCTTACTGATATACAGAGGTTTATATATATATATATATATATGTGTGTGTGTGTGTGTGTGTGTGTGTGTGTGTGTGTACAGGATGCTGATTAAGAAAGTTGTAGGCGATGGATGTATCTATTATAGAAATGTGGTAACAGTCATGGAGTAAATTGTACTTATAGGTACCTGAGTGTATGTGAAATTATCTGTTGTCAGTAACATTGCATATATTGTCACAGTAAGCAGAAAATCAGTGAAAGAAAATTAACTTCAAGTAATGCATTATATATGGCTACTTATTCTGACTGCAGTCTGCTTTACAGATAAATGCAAATGAAAATGAAACCTTTTCCACTTCAGAATTAAATCTTTGGAAATTAGTGGAATAATTAGAAAGAACAAAACAACTATTTTAAAATTTAAATTAAGAAACCAGTTGTCAATGACAAAATTATAATTTGAAAGCGGAAACATTTCTAGAAGATCAGTAAGAACTTCCTGTGTATTAATTAAGCAATATGGTAATTTAGTGCTCAGGGGTTAAGGCTATCAAATGTTATCTTGTAGTGCTGGGTTTGATTCCCTTAGCCTTCATTTACCTACTTTATGACTGTGAGCAATTTCTTTAACCAGAAAATGTTACCTGGTAGCCTAGAAAACAGGCATTTATCCTTAGTGGATTTACTTGGGTAATAAATACATAAAACAAACATTGCGTTGGGAGATGTAAGCATAATATACATGGAGTCTGCATGTCTTCCTTGAGTTTATGTGGGTTTTCTCCATGTGCTCCAGTTTCTTCCCACATTCCCATACAGTAGGTGGTATGGACACTTTTTGTAGGTCTGAGTGTGCCAGCACTTGTGTAATATGGAAGAACAACCACTTCAGGGCTAGCCACTTGTTGCTGTGAACATTGACACTAGATGATTGTCACTGTTGTTGTGACACCCTAACTCCATGTACATATGTGGGAAAAAAACGGTTGTGGATGGATGGATGTAAGGGAATTAGCTAAGATAGCCCAGATGATAGTATGGGGCTATTTAATTTAAACAACAACAGGCTGATTTCATTGTGATTTCCACTTTGTGTAGCTTTGAATCACTCATGAATCATACAAATTAGTAACAGATTTTGCAAATAAGGGCTTAGCTAATGTCTTTAACAGATGCATTTCATGAAGTGATGACAACACGCTGTGTCCACTGTTATTGATTAACAAATGACACATTGCTACACTTCTTTGAACGTCTTATGTGTCTGCATGCTTTTATTACTGCTTGTATATTCCACATAATTAAATGAAAGCTAAACACCTGCAACCAAGTGTTAAGCTGTATTAATTTATAACCACTGTATTAATTTATGACCTCTGTGGTTGGCAAAATAGAGTGTTTATGCAGCTGAGCATGCTGCACAGATGCTGATACTATTGCAACTATAAATACTGTAGTGCAAGCCTGGGAATTTGTGTGTGTGTGTCTATGAAATCATCCAAACTTAATGTTGAAATATGCAAGAAACAGTATAGTTGCAGAAGTTAAACAGCATGGCCATCTCTGACTGCAATTTTATGGTAAACTGTATAATTTTCTGCTTTGGCTTTTGTAAATTCTGAGAGACCATGTCAGAAAAAAAATTTCTTTGTAGCACAAGTGAACACCGGTGCTATTGGTCCCCTGGACATTTGACATAGCCTAGTACAAATCAGGGTTTTATGTACAATTAAAAAAAAAATGCATAGGTTTTATGCAAAACTTTGTGTGTACATGTGTGATTGTGTGTAATCATTGTGCCTTTGTCTGTTAATTAGTACAAGTGCAGGAGAATGTATGATGTAGGTGGATTACAGCTCGCTGTGGTATGTGTTTTTTCATAGTATCATGCTAGTTGTTGTTGCTTGTCTTTTGGCTTTTCCGGGTTAGGGGTCGCCACAGTGGAACTCCGGTCCACTAATGATTGGCAGTAGATTTTCACGAATGCTGAGGTGCCAGCTCGACTTCCAACCTTCAACGATGGCACGCCTATTTATGCATGTCTTTCGAATGCCACCCAACCACGGGGAGGATATGCAGACTCCACACAGAAGGCACTCCTCGCACTCCAGCCGAGAACTGAACGGGAGAACCTCTTGCTGTGAGGCAACAATGCTACCGCTGCACCACCGCGGCATGCTTCATAGTACCATGCTAGTATTTATAGAATTTTATATCAGTGGGTGGTATATTTTTAGATTTATAGAGCTATCAGTAAAACTTCATAACATTACAAGTCTGTACAGGAAAACTATTTAGGTGTAAAAGTTGTACACAGATTTGCACTTTCCACTTTGACCTAGTAATGTACCTGCAGAAAGTGAATTATAACACTTCATTCCTTTTCCAATAAATAACATGCAGTGTCTGGCAATATTCTTCTTTATTCTGGTTTTGTGCTAAAATAATACTGCTTTTATATTACAGGGATTTTTGTCTGTTTATTTATACTTGTACAGAATGTGCTGATCATTTCAGTATTGGCAAAGCAGTCCAAATCCAAATGTACGCTCCCACAAGTAACTGAGAAGTTACTGTTTACTTGCTAAACTGAATGGTTGTTTTGCAGATGATGACTGGGGTGTCTTATCAGACCAGTACAGCAACTTGTTACCACAAAATACAGATTGGGTGCTTAGCGACTACAAGATGACCTGTGTGATTACAGTACACCACATTTGGAGAGTAATGCCTGAACTTAGCAATTTAAGTTAACGTAATGTTGACCATAATAACTCATAAAAAGTGAGCTGAAGGAGTGAAAGTGCTGAAGAGCAGGTCAGGGGGTGGTTTTAGATAGTTAACCAGTATGGTTTCATATACACCTGGTCTGGCCAGTTTAATTTGATCCAGTAGTATGACCTGGTCATTGTAGTACTTCATCAGGCGTACCCAGTGGATATCAGAAATCATTACTTTGGCAGGCCACTAATTTAGTATGCATGATATAGGTTGGGAAGCTGACCACGTCTTGGATGGGACAAAAGCAGGTGCTTCAGGAACAACTAACTATCTGACAGGGAGTAGAAATCTCTCATGTTTAGGGTTTCTAACATCATGACAGTAATGGTCCCTTTTCCTAAGACAAGGTATGGTTAAAGTTCTTGAAATTAGCATTGCTTCAGTCTTTGGTGTTTGTGAAGACTGCTTCCCTTAGCACCTACAATGCATTCATAACTGCCACCTTTTGTAGTTCATAAGACATTACCTGGATCAGCAGTGTATTTAAATATGCCTGCAGTTTCTGTTTTATTATCTCTATTGCTCCTCCTCTTACTATTGGTTCATAGGTTGGTACTAGGCTATCGGCCCTGGGGCCTATACAAGCCTAGCCATAACAAGTCCCTGGATATTTCTTCCCACAATATTTACTTCCCTGGACCCCTGTCTAGCAGGGCAACTGATGTGATCCCTGGGGTGAATTTCCTATCTCCAATCCAATTGTCAAGGTTCCTTTTGAAGAGGGCCAAGGAGGTGCTCTGATTGACATGTATGGGCAGTCTATTCCAGAGTATGAAGAGTCTCTGGGTCAGGAACCTATCCCTCTAGCATGTTTTGTTCATTGTGATGACAAGGTTTAGATCCCTGGAGTGTGTGGCTCTGAGGAATTGGGATTTCTTTAAGTGGAGCATGTCCAACAGCTCAGGGTTTGACATGGCCTTGTATGTTAAGCAAAGATCACCTCTGAGTAGACGATATGCCACAGAGTATATCTGGAGTATTTTTAGACAATCAGCATAGGGCATCTGCTCTAGGCCTGTAATTCTTTTAGTGAGGTATTTCTGCATGGCCTCTCCAGCTGTTGCAGATGTCTTGTGAGGTACATACCAAATGGGGCATTGTACTCTATAATGGGTCTAATGAGGGATGAGTACAGTGGGACAATTACCTCCTTTTTTCTGGATGAAAAGCCCTTAGTGATGAGGTGCGCCACATAGAAGGATTTTCTGACTGTTGTGGCGACGTGGTTATCAAAGGTGAGACCACTGTCCACCTGTGTTCTTAAGTCTCTCATCACACTTTCAGTGTTTAGTGTACTGCCACCTATCTGGTAATTCATGGGTACATGTTTTTTTCCCAAAGGGGATAACTATACATTTATTGGCATTAAGCTTCTGGCACCAAGCATCTGTTTCTGTAAGGCCCTTTTGTAGAATATCCACATCATTTGACGATTCAATAATGGCTCCCAGTTTGCAGTCATCTGTGAACTTTGTTAGCCAGAGTCTCTTAGTGTTGGCCTGTACTTCAGAGAAGTAGATGCCAAACAAGAGTGGTCCCAGGACTGAACCCTGAGTGTACTCCACTTGTCACTTGTCTGGAGCTGGATTTGGAGTCGGCTACTTTTACAGAGTGGGTTCTGTCAGTAAGCCAGTTGGCAACCCATCGAGTGACATAGGGATTAATGCCCAGCTTAGTAAGTTTATCTGTGACTCCAGACAATTCTAAAAAATCACTATTGATATACATGATTTATTTTCAGTTATACTGCATGACACAGGTGTAGAGTGGATTTACCAATATCTTTGCCGATATACTACACTAAATCACAACATATCTCGTGGCATTAATGTCTCACTATCCTGTAGTTGCACTTACACAAGCTCTTTATCTCCTGGCATTAATGTCTCACCGTCTTGTTGATGCACTTACACATGCTCTTTATCCCCTGGCTTGAATGTCTCACCTTCCTGTTGCACTTACACAAGCTCGTTATCTCCTGGCTTGAATATCTCACCTTGCTGTTGTGCCACCTGTGCTTTCACTATATATTGTTTTTACTGTAGGTGTTATACCGCTTTACTTGTTCCCTAAGTATGAAATATGCTCTATCACTCTTTTAGAGGGAATGCTTCCCTCCACCTGTGTTTCTTGTGCTATATCCAGTTCTATTTGATAGTTTATTGATAAAATTATAAATCTGATAGGAAACTGATAGGATGCATTTCACTCTGCAAAGATTCTCATTTGTCCATTCTTGATTTTATTGGGATTTCTCTATAATTAATGACCCAATGTTTCTCAGGCTTGACAACTAAGGTATAAAGATTTATGAAGACCATTTGCTAAATAAAAAAATATAGCAATATTTTATATATATCTATAAAGCAGTATTTTATGTACGTCTGCAAGACCCTAATCCCCACTGTACTACAATCTCACACAAACACCTACTGCCACTGGTAGATGTTTTACCTTATCAAAGTTAGTGGAACTTCAACATTCTGTCCCAATTATATAAACAAAGATATTTTGGTAAATTTACATTCTGAGGTTGACCTTATATATATATATATATATATATATATATATATATATATATATATATATATATATATATATATATATATATATAGATATTGGCTGTATACTGGGTTGTCAGTACTAACTACATCAATTATTCATTATGGCAAATACAGTAATACATTTAATCTAGGTAGAACTACTCTTTGCACAGTACATACTACACTGAAAAAACTACAATATGGCTTTATAGACATTAAAAAGGTACATATAACTCATAAAAAATAAAAGAGTGCTTTTGAAGGAGGATAAAACCCCCTGTGCCCCTAGCACCCCTATGTGGGGAGGCTGCAACCCTTCACTCCTGCTGCTGTAAATATAACAACTCCAAGATCACAAAACTGTGGTGAAAAAAAGCAAATACCCTTATTCTAATGAATGTAATGTCACACAGAGCATACATAGTGCGGCAAACTGCCTAGCAGTATAAGTGACACTAGCAAAAAGACTGACTTACATTGTTCATTGTTAAATGCAAATGACATTTATTTATTTATTTACATTTGTTGACCGGGAGTGTCCGACTGGACGTAGGTCCATTTTCAGCGGAGGCCCAGGGAGAAAAGCTCCACAGTTAAAATAAACAGACAGTAGTTACATTGGATTACATAGCGATTAACAATTTAACATAGCAATTAATTAGAAACATATTTACAGATGAAGAACATAGTACATCAGTAGACAACTAGAATCTTTATCTGCGAAGTACATAACAGACGTTAACAAATGCTACAATAAGAAGTTCCTGCTGTATAATAGTACTAGGCTTATGAGCATCTGAGCTTGCTATAATCAAGGTAGTTAGTGGGGTGGAAAGAAAGGTAGTGGTTGGATGAGGTGGGTGATATTAGAGTGGGAGTTGCAAGGGCATAGCCAGCATGTTTTTAGGTG